>NC_090923.1:49731361-49985280 GCF_040938575.1 Ambystoma mexicanum
AGGACGCAGGGGGTGTTAGCACCAAGGTTGGAGAGCAGGTCTTCACGGATGATCAGGAGAGCAGTTTCCGTGCTTCTGGCTTTTCTGAAGCCAGACTGATGGTCATGAAGACAACCAACAGATTCAGAGTGGAGATAAAGCTTGGAGATGGCCAGTTTCTCCAGGAGCTTGCCCAGGAAGGGAGTGATGGAGATTGGGCGATAGTTAGCTGGGCACAAGGGGTCGGCAGAGGGTTTCTTAAGAAGAAGGTGCACAAGGGAGTGCTTCAGGGGGGATGCAAAGACTCCAGTGGAGAAGGAGTGATTGCAGAAATCAGCCAGGGCAGGAGCCAGGGAGTCAATGTGGTCCTTGATAGTTTTGGAGCAAAAGGGGTGAACCTGTTGACATGCCTGCTTTCCCAGCTTGTTATCACTAATGATGTATTTGATGAGTGTTTGCCTGAGCTTCAGGTATTTTCACTAAATGTGGCTCGCCTGAAGAAGGAGGCGGACATTGTCAGGGTGTTTTACTACGGTTTTTCCTTAAAGAATAGAATAAGGCCTATCCTTCCCTATCACTCTGGGGTGTTACCTGCCTACTTTACTAACTACGGTGCTCGTCAGTCGGGACTAATAGTCCAAATAAACCAGTCTGCTGTCCAAATCTAATGTAGCTGTCCCTATCACTATAATAACAACCCAACAAGAGGTTGAGGGAGTGGGGAACCCATTTCTAACCGACCCTCATTAAGGTACATCACCTTTAGAAACATACAGCAGGGTTAGATGGGCACCAACTTCAATTGTTACCAGGTAAATACCACAGAGAAACCAGTGTGTCATGAGGAACAGCTGCCTCTAGTAAATTAAATTGTAAGGCAGGGCAACAATCTCGAGAAAATAAACAATTGTATTTATGAGCAAATTAGCACCATACAGTAATCAACGATTATTAAAAAGATTGAGGTAGATTTACACATCACAGGAAGGATATGACAAGATCACACTATACATTCCTCCTCCTGGAGTTTCTGCTCTACAACAATGAATCAGTGCATTGGGCTTACAATTTAACAGCCCTGTAATGTCCGTGGTGTCAATAAAGTGTCGTATGCTGTGCAAATAAGCAAATTAAACTACATTCAACACTCCATTCACTGTCACCATCATCAATTCATACACATACTCAGAACAAAACTCATCCAACATGTTTCTTTCCAAAAAAAAAGTGCAAAATGGTGCAAGGAAATTTGTCAAGGACTGTCCAGGGTAAAACGTATGCACTGTGAGGAGCAATTACACAAAACACTATGCTTTGTGCGATTGTATAGCCCGTCTAGTGGCTAATCAATCGAGATTGTAACATGCACTTAACAAAGTGCTGAAGACAAACAGTTCAACCACATAAGACTACAAATGCCAGGTTGAGGGTGCGTCCACGACGTAGCGCCTGGTAACTCCACCTATCACTGTGAGTCTTGCTACATGTGGAGGTTTCTAACAATCTTAACTTGACTGGTCAGAGGGAAGGGCAAACACACCTCCATCTTGCAAGAAGGCAGAAAGGATGATGAGAGAGAGCGGAACGCTGCAGGTTCATGTTTGTCCGAGGACGACATGTAATGTTAGATCCACAAAAAGAGAATTCTCATGCAGATTAGTAGGAAACGGTTCTATTCTGCGGCTGCCCGGGAAGGTAGGGGCAAATGAAAGTGTGCGCGTAGTGGCGTCTCAGTATGCTGGTGGACAGTCAACAGTAGCATTGCAGTCGCTGTTCTCTCAGGCCAGGGGTTTTCGAGCATATTGCAGTGGCGGTGTGCCACTACAGCGGCCTTAGTCCTCGCGTGTAGCACCGTCCGAAGCGTTCGCGTCCCGAAGTGTTACCTACCACTATAATAATCAACTACGGCCATGAGAATGACTCCCTTCTCCTGAATGCTGTGTCTTAGCCCAGATGCTTTCTGGATTTTAATGTTCTATTTAGTACATCATACGTAAATAGACTCTTGTATCTTGTTGAATTCATTTCTGTAACTCCCTTAGGGGATTGTCTGTTTCTCTTCCCCTCTCTTAGGTGGTTCCTTGGTCCTAGTAGGATTCCTTCGCTCAGTGTACGAGAACTCAACTTTCTCTGGTATATTATCCTTCTCCGTTGATTGGTGATTGATTCTCAAATACTTATCATTCAACTCTTCCCAAAGTGTTCTTTTATATGGACAATGTATCCTTGAGATCCAACTGGGTCTTGGGCCCAAATGTCTCTCTCCGGTATCTCCTTCAGCTTATTTCTCGGGTAACCGTTTCCTTTTGGTACTCTAATAGAGTACCAGTTGTATTTCTCTCACTCTCCAATTATTATTTCTCTGTATCCTGTTGACTCAGTTTTGACTTATCAACTTGTTTCCCACTCTTCTCTCATGGTTACTGGGACGGGTTTCTCTCCACTCTCCTCTCCCATTCACCTTATTATGTTCTGCATAGTAGGGTAACCACCGCGGAACCTGTAGGGTTTTTCTTTCTTCCTCTGCTTCTTGACTGCTCCACAGTTCACTCTCCACAGCGTCTGCTTCATACGTGGTCAGCTCCGGTACCACGTCAGATCTTTTTGGGAGCTGCTTTCTCCGAAGGGTGGTATCAGCGTCGTTGTACAGGTTGTCTGTCCACCATGGTTCTCGCTTGGTCACACCAGAACTAAGCTTTCTACTCAAGGGCCCTTGGACTTCTCCTTTTCTCGCATGCTGGCTTCCCAGCATTTCACTAAGCGTCTCTCACCCCGTTTTCTCAGAGAGATTTCGAATTATGCCAGCTCAGCACTTCACGCCAGCTCTGCCGCCTTCAGCCGTATAACACATAGGGGTCTTTCTGTGTCTCTCTCGGCTCTCTGCTTTCCCTCTCACTGGTGAGCTGTGTCTTTTCAAACTCCTCGTCCCAGTCCTTTGTGAGCTCTCATTTAAAGGGATAGCTTTAATTTCATCTTGACCCCTATAAGCTATCAAGTGGAGGGCCTTAAGGAGTTCCTCATGGGGAGGGGGAGTCTCTCCCAGTGAGGTCCTACTTTCCTCGACCCTTAGGTGTTAGGAATCTCCAGAACCCGCCACCCTCCCGTACTTACCACTCGGGCCAGAGAGACCCACGTGGGAGGCAAGCAGCTTCGTGGGGGTGCCGTAGTTGCCACACAACTCTGAACTGCCATCTGGCATGGCACCTGCCCTCAAGATGGCGGCCTGCCAGATGCTAGTGATGCGATTATGTCAAGGCAAACTGGAAGTGATAGAACAACTTCCGGTTTGCGTCTAGAAAAATGAAAAAGACACGCTTTATTGCATCTTTGCAACAGTGATCGCACTGGGAGTTGCGTTTGAACTTCCAGAGATTACTGCTACCAGTACAAGAAAGTAACTATAGGTTTAGGGCAATTTAGGAAGACTTAAGGTCTTCATAGTTAGGATTACTTCCACAGTCTCAAGCAGGGTGTAAAGACTTTATACTGTGGGGTTTATTCAAAGCCCCCAAACATAAGTCCCTATTACCTGAAAAGCAGGATTTTTAAACGCTGACCCCAAAAACAGCTAAGCATGTGAATCTGCAGTTTAAATGTGAAATTATACCACTGCTAACAGGAAAAATGTCAGGGAAAAAGACATGATGCGTGTTGACAAAAAGCAAGGTATGTTATGTTTCATATACAAAATACCAGTGACATTTGAAAAGCCAATTTGTTTTCATGGAAACATGTCAGCCCAAAGCAAATCCTTTTTTCTGGCTGTAGGCAAACTTCACAAGGAAATCTCCACTGCCAGTCTGAATGTTACATCTCCCATGTAATTACCAACTGCAATAAAGAGTCCTGTGAATGGTGTAGAAGCCCAGTGGTCCCCAGACGTGCTGGCTCTGAAGGCAGTTACTGCAGGACATGTTCTCCTTGGTTGCAGCATAACCAAAAGTCTGCTTGCCTTAGATCCTTTCCCTTTATAGTGGGCGGGGTGGGGGTCCACACATTTGTGTAGATCCTTAGCCTATTTAACTACAAATATTAATTTAATTAATTCCCCATTTGGCAGAACACTATGGGGTGTATATTATTAAAATTCGAAATTAGCAAAGCTCACTTCCCAGTGTGCACTAAAAACTATAATTTAATTGAGTCACCCTTTTTGTCCTGCTGATACCGACTTCCTTAAGGAAGAGGGGCGTCTTTGTTTTTAAGTCAGTCCAACCTTTTTATCCACCTTTCCCAAAACAGGCCTGTCAGTAAAGTGGGGTCTGAAATCCCAAATTCCCCAAATCATTCCAATTTTTCTGTCCAACTTCCTCAACACAGACCAGAATAGGGGAGGGATATGAAAAACAAACTGCTAAATCACCCTGTGTTTATTTTAAACCAAAAGTTTAGGCAAAATCATAATTGCCATATGTATTTGTACCACTCTTGAAATCCTACTGCTAGACTTTTAAGCCTGCAGGAAAATCAAAATCGCACAACACTACATTTATAATTGTTTGGTTATTGAACAGTTTGATTATTTCTGAAAGTGAAATTTGTAGAAAGTGAAGAAATGGTATTGTTTTGTTTTCAAATCACTTTTGTGATTTATTTTTGCTGAGAGAAGTTGATTGTGTTGTGCCAAGGATAAAGTGGTGTTTGACATTTTCATGCAAATCTTTTTTACTTTTAATTTAAATAAATACCAACATGTTTCCCATACACCGGCCTGGTTCTTGGCTCATTCTTAGCTCACGGGGGAGGGATCCAAGAGGTATGATATGCATCTGAAGTAGGGCTAAATAAAATAATCCATAACGTAACACCTTGAGTGGGGAGGGAAGGAACTCCCCATGTTGAGGGTGGCTTCTGAATAAACCATTACAATACTAAATAGTTTTACATGCGTCAAAGGAGAAGCGCTTTCCCAACTTCTCACCATGGAGGATAGGGTAGTGTTTTTGGCATCAGTAGAATGTTCTACACTACACCCTATCATTCTATTGTTGTTGCCCCAATCATCACTGTCCCGGTCTGCCTCACCCAAGGTAAGACCATTACCTTGTTATCCACATTGCTCCTACCCTATGTGTCCGTCCCCTTTGCCATCATTCCTATATGTTTTTTCTCTTACCTGCCTGATATCCTTCCATGGCTTCATCTCCTCTCCTCTAAAGAAGAGTGTCCAGAAACGCCTCTTTTGCACCCCCTTCACGACATCTTGCCTTCAAGAAACGTCTGTCCAACCCACGGTTACATCAGGCAGGCAAGCCGGGGTCTCTGGTTCCCATCATAGCGGGAATAATTAGCAACCTCAGCGGCTTGTTCCTCCTCATCCATGCCGACTGTCAGGACAAACTCCATGTATTCCAGGTACTAGCACTAGGGAGCCTCAAGTATAAAGCTTTGTTCCAGTGACCTGTAGCATTATAGCTTGTTGTGGTCTCCAGTACATTTCTACTTTAAAATCTATTCTAAGTCCATAGCAAACTAGTCCTCTTATTTTTGATTTCCTTTTCTGTGAAACTATGGGGCAAATCTGTGAGATGACCACATTTCTGTAATATATGTATCAAAGGTTTGTTTTGAGGGTTTGCTGAAGGGAGTTTGGGTTACTGCGTCTGATATGGCATCAAAATCCTAAAATGCGCTTCTGGCTGTTTCTTCTCTGCACCCATGTTTTAGGACGTTTCCACATGTTGAGCAGCAGGGGTAATCTCTCTGTTTCTGCTCTTCACCCAGGGTTTAATCTCCCTGTTTCTGCTCTGCTCCCATGGTTTAGGCAGTTTCCAGATGTTGAGCAGCAGGGGCAATCTCCCTGTGTCTGCTCTGCACCCAAGGTTTTCACAGTTTTCAGATGTTGAGTAGCAGGAGGAAGCTCCCTGTTTCTGCTCTGCTCCCATGGTTTAGGCAGTTTCCAGATGTTGAGCAGCAGGGGCAATCTCCCTGTGTCTGCTCTGCACCCAAGGTTTTCACAGTTTTCAGATGTTGAGTAGCAGGAGGAAGCTCCCTGTTTCTGCTCTGCACCCATGGTTTAGGCAGTTTCCAGATGTTGAGCAGGAGGGGGAACCTCTGCACCCTTGGTTTAGGCAGTTTTCAGATGTTGAGCAGCAAGGGGCATCTCCTGTTTCTGTTCTGCACCCAGGGTTTGGACAGTTTCCAGATGTTGAGCAGCAGGAGGAAGCTCCCTGTTTCTGCTCCGCTCCCATGGTTTAGGCAGTTTCCAGATGTTGAGCAGCGGGGGTAATCTCCTGTTTCTGTTCTGCACCCAGGGTTTGGACAGTTTCCAGATGTTGAGCAGCAGGAGGAAGCTCCCTGTTTCTGTTCTGCACCCATGGTTTAGGCAATTTCCAGATGTTGAACAGCAGGGGGAATCTGCCTGTCTATGCTCTGCACCCAGGGTTTAATCTCCCTGTTTCTGCTCTGCACCCAGGGTTTGGACAGTTTCTTTGCCGACTAAGCACCTGTTTGCAGGACTGGAAGTGCACGATTTGTGCAGGAGATTTGTCCCGCTCTGTGCACTATGTTTCAGCATAGGGCCCCACGCCTGTAAAATAGGATGGGGTAAATGGTGCTGTCAAAACGTTTTAGCATTAATTGTACGGGTGGATTTATTTTTTATTTATTTATTTTTGCATTTGTAGAGCGCACTACAGCCCACAGGCATCAAGGCGCTGTAAGAAGACGTAAGAAAACTTGATTATGGGTTACAGAGATGCGGCCCAACATTAATGCTTAGTACAAAAAGTTGCATTACAAGATGCTTTTGATACAGTGTTACTTAGATGCAGACAAAGTGGTTCATAGATATGTTCAAGAAACCTAGACAAAGAGCCTTGTTTTGATGGCTTTGCGGAATGCTGAATGAGAGCCAATGGCTCGGATCTGGTGTAGGAGCAAGTTCCACAAGGTGGCGGCCATGGTGGCGAAGCTGGTGCCACCCGAACGCACTCTGCAAGCTAGGGGAACTCTGATTTGGTTCGAGTAAGCCAGTCTAGAAGGTCTAGATGGTGTGTGTCTGACAATCCTCTGGGCGAGGTGGGGGGGGGCTCTGCCATGGAGACATTTGTGTGTCAGGGCGAGGGTTTTGAAGACAATTCTTTCCTTGATGGGAAGCCAGTGAACGTGCCTTCTACCCCTAGAGATGTGGATTGAGGTGTACTGGTGGATTGAGGTGTACCGGTGGTGGATTGAGGTGGATTGAGGTGTACTGGTGGATTGAGGTAGATTGAGATGGATTGAGGTGTACTGGTGGATTGAGGTGGATTGAGGTGTACTGGTGGATTGAGGTGGATTGAGGTGGATTCAGGTGGACTGGTGAATTGAGGTGGATTGAGATGGATTGAGGTGTACTGGTGGATTGAGGTGTACTGGTGGATTGAGGTGGATTGAGGTCTACTGGTGGAGTGAGGTGGATTGGGGTGGACTGGTGAATTGAGGTGGATTGAGATGGATTGAGGTGTACTGGTGGATTGAGGTGTACTGGTGTGGATTGAGGTGGATTGAAGTGTATTGGTGGATTGAGGTGGATTGAGATGGATTGAGGTGTACTGGTGGATTGCGGTGGATTGCGGTGGATTCAGGTGGACTGGTGAATTGAGGTGGATTGAGATGGATTGAGGTGTACTGGTGGATTGAGGTGGATTGAGGTGTATTGGTGGATTCAGGTGGATTGAGATGGATTGAGGTGTATTGGTGGATTGAGGTGGATTGGGGTGGACTGGTGAATTGAGGTGAATTGAGATGGATTGAGGTGTACTGGTGGATTGAGGTGTACTGTTGTGGATTGAGGTGGATTGAAGTGTACTGGTGGATTGAGGTGGTTTGAGATGGATTGAGGTGTACTAGTGGATTGAGGTGTACTGGTGGATCAAGGTGGATTGAGGTGGATTGAGGTGGACTGCTGAATTGAGGTGGATTGAGATGGACTGAGGTGTACTGGTGGATTGAGGTGGATTGAGGTGTATTGGTGGATTGATGTGGATTGAGATAGATTGAGGTGGACTGGTTAATTGAGGTGTACTGGTACATTTCGGTGGATTGGGATGTACTAATGGATGGCGGTGTTCTAATTGCTTCTCGATGGCCTAGAATTCATAGATGGCTTTTTCTTGAAGTACTTTTATTACTAGTTCAGGACATCCAGGAAAACTTATCCCGAGACCTTGTTATGTGTCTTCTGTAACATGCTACCATCTTTGATACTAAGCACTAGTTTGTATTTCTTACTATTGTTGTTTTCTTTATTTTGGAATACATCATTTTGGATTTCTTTAGGTTCGCTTTTAGGGACCAAGTCTTTCATCATTCTTTGAGGATAATATTTATTTGGAGTCCTTCCTTGGTGGGTCACCTGAACATCATTATGATTATTATGGTATTTATTGAGCTGGGACATGGCTTCAGGAAGCAACGGAACGCTTTATAATCATAGGGGAAGAACCTGGTGAGGGAAGCAGAGAAATAAGGGAGTGAGGAGCCAACAGCAGGGAAGGGCATTACATAGCAGACTCTTTATTCAGGGGGCATTCAGTCTCCGACCTGGCGCCTGAGGGACCTCTAGTAAGGGTCGGCAGTCATTGGTATAGAGATTGAAGAGGATCGGGCTGAGGTTGCACCCTCATCTCACTCCCTTGACTGTTTAAAGGACCCCGTCTGCATGTTCTTCATCTTCAGCTGATACAACTGTACATGGATGTTACTTCATCCTGCGTCTTCCCCCTATTCCGGCCTGCAGTAATTTAAGGTTTATTACTGCGTATCAGATCGAATCAAATGAGTTTTGGAAATCTACAGAGCAAACATATGCTCCCGCTTTGGTTCTTGACATATTGTCTGATCAGGGACTGCAAGGTGAGGATATGGTCTGTGGTTTGCTGCTTGGGTAGGAATCCTATCTGACTCTTGTGTAAAGTGTTGCTGTGTGATTTGGGACCCCATGGTTTGGGTCGGAGTCGAGTATATTTTTGGTTCTTGAGGCTGCAGAACAGTTTTCTGCAGTTACAGTCTACACTGATTCGCCCGTAGTTGTTTGGGTCCAGGGTGTCGTCTTCTTTACAGATACGGGGGATGAGCCTTTCAGACCAAGTGTCTGGGAAGAGCCCACACTCTAGAATGATGTTGAACAGTTTCACTGTGATATTGATATTGATATTTCTATCGCGCTCGTACACAAGTGTTTCAGAGCGCGACAAGGCAAGGGAGGGGAACAGGGGAGAACTAAACAACGATCTTACTAGGCCCAGTGAAATTGAGAACGCACTAGTGCATGGGAGAGGGGGAGGGGAAAAGTGCATGGAAGGGGGGAGAAGTGGAAAGTGCGGAGCAAAGGAAAAACAGATAAATAATAAATAAATAAATAATAAAGGCAACACACAGTGGCACTGCAGCCAGCAAGTGGCAACTGCTGGGTTTCAGGCAGCTGACAGGGTAGGTCTGATAAGTGCAGGAGGAAAAGGGTGGGGGAACTATATGGGTACAGATACAAACCTCAGTGTAAGGGGTGGCCCGGAGGCAGTACAGGAGGGTGGCAGGGTGAGCAGGTACCTTGGTCCGGAGGACAGAGGGTGGCCAGGTGCACGGTGCCAAAAGAGAACAGATCAGCAGGGCAGAGGGGGTGCGAAGGCAGAAGCAAAGAGGAAGGTCTTGAGGTGCTTCCGGAACCGGAGCTGGTTCTCCTCAAGTTTTAGAGTGGCAGGGAGGCTGTTCCAGAGGGAGGCCCCAGCCGAAGACAGAGATCAAGCCTCAGCTCATTTCTTTGAAAAACGACTGACCCTGAGGGAGTTAGAGGTAGTGCAGTGAAGAGCTCGAGAGGGGAGGTATTTGCAGAGGGAACGCTGAAAGTATTTTGATGTGATGTATTGCTTGTGTATTTCATTTCAGCCGAATGATTTCTTTGCCCGAGTTTTTGGATGGTTCCATTCCTCGATTATTGGAGGTTTGTCTATGGGTTTCTGCTGGTCTTTAATCATTCACTCCAGATTATACTTTCTTTCTCAGAACATTGTTCTGGCCCCAGTGGGGTTTTAAGTGCGGATGTCCTTGTATATGGTCTCCATATTGCAGGATTTCTAATAGCTATATCAGGTTTCCTATTTACTTTAAGTTCCCAGAAGGAGGAGCTATTGATTGCAGCCTCTAGCTGAGCCAGTTTGCTTGTAATATATTCCATTTGTTTCCTTGCGGTTCTACTCCTCCTGAGCGTGCAGATATATGTCCATTTCTGAACCTCTACATGCATTCACATCCCCGTACAAGATGATATTCCCTGCCTTTGAAATGTAACAATTTCAGATACAACCCTAATAATATATTCATAATGAAAGTTGACTTGAGTCCACCCACCATGGGCGTTGTGACAAGTCAGAGGGTCTCGTCACTTTATTTAAAAGGGATAATCCCGCTCCCATGTCCACACCAAGGAGGTTCCTAAAAATTCCCATGACTTGCTCTATGTTAAACCCTCATCTGTTGCCAAACCCAATGTACTTTTGTAAAGCAGGACCATCTACCCATATAGCTGGTACTGTAACAGAGAAGAACAGAGGAGAGCATATCAAAAATGACTATCTTGTAACTGAGACGAGGAGGCTCTTTGGGGATGGAAAAAGTCAGACCGTGGAACTGAAACCAGCAGTCTAGTCTTTTCTCCATAATCAAACATGAGATACAAATGTAGGAGGGAACACAGCTGCTGAAGAGTCGTTGGAGCAGGAGAGGCAGTGGATATCGGAGGAGCAGCAGAAGTGGAACGAGCCGGCAGAAGAGTGAAAGAGAGAGCATGACATACAGAAAGACGTTGGCCAAGCAGGCATCAGGAAAAGAAGTAAAAGATTCCTGGGGGGCCGCAAAGGATGTCCTCCAATAGTAGCCTCTTCCTGAGACGCACAATAAAGGGAGGCAAGACAACAAGCCCCCGTTGACGGAACACCACCAAAGCCGCTGCTAATCTATGAAGCAAACGATCACGCAACAGAGATCAAGAAAAGAGTGTCTGTAAAATCGAGGGGGAACATCTTTACCTAAGAAAAGAATGCCTATACAAGGCAAGGGGAAAGTTCTTACCTAAGAAAATAGTGCCTATAAAAGGGGAGGGGAACGTCTTTACCTAAGAAAAGAGTGTCTATACTATCCTACCATACCTCGCCAGAATCCTGGAATGCTTTGTTACTACCCAACGGCAACAACACATCACCACTAACAACCTACTCAACCCATTCCAATCTGACTTTGGGCCCGGACAAAGCACTGAGACCACTACTCTTCCCTTCCTCGATGACCTCCACAGCATCACAGACAAAAGATGGTGTGGAGACACTCCTCGTACAGCTCGGCCTCTATGCAGCCTTCCACACCATCAACCACGCCATTCTACTAGACATCCTAGCCCACAGGATGAATCTCTCTGGCACTGTACGCGACTGGTACAGCTCCTTTCTCACCGACAGGACACACTTTGCCGCCATTCCCCATTATCGAACAGCCTCCACTCCTGTCAAGTATGGGGTCCTGCAAGGCTCCTCCCAATCTCCTCTCCTCTTCAACCTATATGTTGGATAGACTCTTAGCAAACACAACATCTATTTCCACCAATACGCAGACGACACACAAATATACTTCCAAATGGCATCCCCTTCACAACTCCCCACACTCAAAATCTATCTCTCCACATCACCAACTGGATGATCTCCCACCTCCTCACACTCAATCCTTCCAAAACCGAATACCACCTCATCTGCCCCACCACCAGGCGTTAACCCGGCCTCGCCCCCTTGATCCTAGAACTCACCATGGTCAGCCCATACATATCCCTCTCCACACCTGTTGAATCCCTTGGCTTCACCATCGATTCCCACCTTTACTTCACACACCACATAGCCGCTGCCACCAAAACATGCAATCTACAACTACACCTCCTACACAAAATCAGACTTATCCTTCCTCCTGTCGACCTCCGTAACGTAGTTCAGGCACTTGTTCTATCTAAGCTGGACTATGGGAATGCTCTCCTCACTGGACTCCCCAACAACACCCTTGCCATCTGAAAGCCATATAAAAAGCAGCAGCCAGGCTCATCCTCCATCTACCCAAACATTCACACATCACCCCCACCTCTGCCTAACGCCACTGCCCCAGAGAAAGTCATCCACCTCAAAAGTCCATCGAACCTTCATGACAAACTCAGACCCAACACACACACAAACACCAGACAAGCCAGCCAACAGCACCTTCTACACATCCCACGCTGCAAATTGACCTGCAGTCAAAAACAAGCATTTACCCACTGCCCACCCAAAGCATGGAACACCCTCCCTCTTCACATGTGCACTGAAAACTCACATGCACCCAAAAACAAGCATTTACCCACTGCCCACCCAAAGCATGGAACCCCCTACCTCTTCACATGTGCACTGCATCTTCCATCACCACTTTCAGAAAGTGCCTCAAAACATACCTATTTCCCCACAGATAAACTTGCCCACCTCCACTGCTATCCCTTGCCTATCCTGATCTTCCTATCCTTTCCTGAAATCATTTTGTAAATTCTTTTTTCAATTCCCACCATGTAAGGCGCTTCGAGAGCCTCAGGGTACGGCCAGCACTAAACAAAAATAAAGATAAATAAAGGGATCAACATTAATTGTAATTGCCCCATAGATTCACCTCACAAAATAGGCCTTAGGACATTAATTCGCTTAGGATGAACATAAATTCACATTATTACACAATAAGTAGATATCGTACATTATCAGTTACCATATTCCCCACAGGCCAACTAGCATGTACTACTTCAGATGAAGAGCCAACTTGCTTCAGCGGCTCCGTTTTCATCAGTACTGAAATAATTGGACAGACATCCACAGAAGAGCACATAGAATTACAATGTGACGTTTCCCCCATACTCCTGCGTGACCAAATTCCAAAACTTGAAACTAAACTCCATAACAATGGCAATGGTTGCTTTCCACTTACATCAGCCTGTATTAACAGAATTGACTTGGTTGAGAGACTCATTTAATTTCTCTTTATACTCTGTGACGAATCCCAGGGTATTGTTAGCTCTTCCTTAGGGAGGCTCCTTTCCATGAGTCTAAGAAAGTGAGGCCACTACCTGATATCCCCCCTGGGGGTGGTAATCAGTGGGTAGATCACGTGGGGAGGGAATCTCTTCATGGGACCAGTGACGATAGCCCTGGGGGAACACAGTATCCACGCCAATCACCTGACCCTAGGCCCCCTTTCTAGGACCTCAGTAATATCCCCATCCCTCGAAGTCAAAAGATATTGCAACCCTCGCATTTCCCTAGTAAGTTTAGGAGGTTAGGAGTTACCCAAGTGAAGATCCACTTTCTAGTACTGTGACAAGGAGGCACTCCATTGACCCACAAGGAAGCGGAAGCTCAGTACTGTGAACAGGAAGAAGCACAGGAAGAAGCACAGAAGCATGAGGATCACTTTTAAAAATCACAAGGAACAGTCTAATGGTTGCTGGTTTCCGATTGGTCCATCTAGAGTAGAAATAGAGAAGGGAAACCAAGAAGTGTTGTCAAGACTTACCTGGAGAAGCAGTGAGCTGGAATCCTGTGCCGGCAACAGAAGGGGCTGTGGACCACTGCACTAGCCAGAGAGAGAGGGAACCCTTGATCCCCAGCAGCCTCTGTAAGGGGAGGAGAAAATAACCTTGACCAAGTTGGAGGAAGAAAGAATCCTAAGAAACCAAGTGAGGAGAGGTGTCCTCCTGGCACTGTGAGCCTTGCAACCAGGGGAAGAGTGTCATTCCACCTGTTGCTGTTTGTACGACCCATGAAAATCGAAGAGCAGAGGTGTCCTCTTGGCACTGTGAACATTCTAAACAGGGGATGGGAGTCAATTGTCCCTGGTGTTTGTGGTAACCTGGAGAAGCCAAGGGAGTAGAGGTGTTTTCTTAGCTCTGTGAACTTTGTGGAGAGCCAGGAGAGGAGAAACCTCTTGGCATTGCAAATACTGTGACCAGGGGAAAGGGAGCCATTCCCCCTGGCATTGCCTGGAGATCTTCTTGTTGGAACTTTGAAATTTTACTTTGATTGAACCTAGAACATTATGTAGGCCTTTTTAAGGAGAATTGAAACCTGGAGGAGGAAGCCATTCCCTCAAGTGACGTTCCCACCTACAATTGGGCATTGCCCAGAGGAAGGGAGTCATTCCTCTATACCAGGAAGTCCCTTTACCCTCTGTTATTGGTTATAAGTGTGAGGGTTAGAAATAGACATTTTGACATCGGATCATGGCTATTTTGAATTAAACTGGACATCCTGACCAGAGTCCTTAGTCTTTTTGTTGAAGAAGGGAAGACCCTCTTGGTCTTCGTAGGGTTTTTCTTTATATTCAATGTCTATATCAACCAAATTGCCACCACTGTGTCAGCGTCTTACTTCTGCACCCTTGAAACTCTCAGACATGTTCATTCTAAAGTAAACACTCAATGTTCGGGAAACTGGACTGACTCCATCAGGCTGATATATCGTTCCATATACTAAGAGTTATCTCCATAAACCTTTGTGCAATGGATATAAACCGCACGTATTCACTCTTTCCATTGGTCATTTAATTTGAGATCTGCATTCAAATAGATTCCCTTTATGTAAACAGCCCGCGTTTTCTACTACACTATCACTACTAGGAGAGCGAATAAACACAAATATCGTCACTCCTACTGGTTTCTTACCATCAAATTCAAAAATAGCTAGTATTAATCTCAAGCTTCTTACCTCCATTATGGATCTGCGGTGTGCTTCCCATTTGAAATTACAATCTGGCGTCAAAACGCATGCTTCTCATATGTGCTCCCATCCATGCGTCATGCCTAACAACCCGTGCAAGCGGTGCAGCATGCAGACGGTATCCAGTAACTGCCACAAAGTGTCTCGCGCGAGGGCAACCTTGTTACCGACTGAGTTTTGGTCACAGATTCTCCTGTGGCTATGATAAGTCATCCATTTGTTTGTTCAAAAAAGGATCACAGGGCTGGAAGGCCCTCAGACGCTCACAGTTTAGATGGTAGTGTCCAGGGTCAGTGTCTAAGATGAAAAGGTCTTGGTGACAATGGCATGCAGGGGGCTGCATCTCCAGGGTAATAGTGAACTGTTGATGGTGCAAAAGACAGCGACGGGACAAGCCTCTCAACAGCAATTACAGATTCTTAGACCCATCTCTGCTCCAAATGGTTTCTTGGAAAATAGGATGGCCTAAGACTGAGATAGGTCCACAACGGGACGATCAGCATCAAAGCCAAGACAAGGCGAAACCACTAGGCTCGAACGTTGAAGGCCGATTTATCCAATTCATAGGACCACTCGTCCGGATCAAATGTGTAAACTTGTTGACAATGGGTCATTGTATACTGCCTTCATTAATCTAAAAGTGGTCTTTTACTACACTGAAAAGTGTCTATTGTGGGATGCATTATCCTACTTGAGGATAAAGTTTCCCTCAACAGACCTGTTGAGGGAAACCTGTTTGCTATATGATAGGAACGTCACTCAGGTATGCTATGGCCCTGCAGGCGAGGCAATGCCTGATTTCCCGTTGTCTTTTGGTGTCACACAGGACTGTGTACAAGCTCCCGCACTCTTCTCCTTGCTAATGAATGTCCTTGAGGCTTTTTTGAGGGTTACAGGGTTAGAATTTCCCCATTTGGGTGGAATGCAGATCCTAATTTTTATTTTTGCTGACAATGCTGTCCTCCTGGCTTGAACTGAAAATGCACTGAGCCGGGGTCTAGTGGCATTCAAGAGTTACTTTCGATCCAAAGGCCTGACAATAAATGTTGCTAAAACTAAATATATGGTATGGTGGAACAACATAGGCTTAGAAACTGGCCGAAAATAGGCAAAGAGGTGGTGGAGAAGTTACCAGCCTTTTGATTTCTTTGGGACACAACGTGCAGGTTCAGCAATTGGAAGTGAGCAGTTGTACAAATCTGCTCTGGCAATAGACCAGGATGGACCTGGAATATGTCATTTCAATACTGGGTTTCTGGCTCGATAGACTGAAGAAACTCTGGAGGCCTATCAAGCCCAATCCTTTGCAGCAGCTTTGTGCAGAGCTGAGCTTTGGGGTGCGGCTGCTCCTGGGTGCCTGGTGGTGGCGAGAATCATTCCTCGTGAGACTTATGCAAATTGGGGGCTCGTAACCCAGTGCTTCCACTCCAGCGAGCTAGGAACCCTATCTCGCACATCCATGAACCCTATCCTAAGTCGAATACTACATTCATGGCCTGTTTTACAAAGCGTTTTTCACAAACGATAGCGCCATTGTGAATGGGGTTTGTAAATCAGACTCTTAGTGTTCAACTTTTTTTTTAATAGTATTCGTAGACTACGGCTAGTCTTGTTTTGTATTTCACAGTATTCGTTTTAAGCAGCATATTATATGAAGACTATTCCGGGTGCTGAATACTAGTCGATTACTAGCAGAGTACTAAACAAATGCCTGTTTCTAGTCTTTTAGTCTTCATTTAGTATTGAATACTTCAATACCACTACTGACCACTACTGAGAAGACAAAAGAATGCTCAAAATAAGATCTTCCATTTTGGTGAGGGGTAGCTTGGTTAAAGCCCTTGATGTATTGGGTGAGATTGTGGCAAACTCCGAACATTGTAACCAGAAATCTGTCGTGCAAGGAATGTGCTTGCACAGGGCAGTGGGACATCCTTGGTCTAGACACTTACATCTATGGTTTGGGCATCTAGAGGTTTCATATATGTGAGAGTACCCCAAGCAGATTGTAAAAATTGAACTTGGGTGCTCTTTCAGTAACCTATTGGCACTATTGCTTGGGACAACTTATCAAGGCAGCGCAAGGGTACTGTGTGGGCAGAACGTGCATGGGTAGAACATACATTGGTAGAATACTGCTCCCTAGTCAGGGAGGAGTATTTGGGGTACAGTGTTGCCTCCCAAACATGGAGGATGTAGTTGATGCTTAGGCTTGGCTTTACTAACTGTGAAATGTATGGGGAAGAGAACTCTGCGTCTGCCGCTGTGATAGAACTTGGTTGAAGAGCACCCATGTTCCTGTCTTGCTTGTGCAATCATACACTTAGGGGAGTCTTTTTCAAGCTTATTAAGGGACTGCATTCATTTTAAGGGAGGCATTGATTTTTTGTTTTTGCCCTACAAACAAAAGGCATCTCAATGGGCGGTAATTCACTTTTCATGGCAAGCTTGGAAAATGAGAGCATCACTGAGCCTCCCGTTATGTTATGTTAGCAGTATTTTTTAGAATGAGGCAGTGTATTTACTAGGACATTAGCCTGATTATGGAACTCATTTTGAGTTTGGTGGTGCAGTAAAAAGGGGCAGCAATTATGTTACTGCCACTTTTTTAGTGGTAACAGAATTACCACTGTTTTCACTGCACTAATGACTACCGAGTTTGACCACGAGGTGCAGGATTTACCTCCAGCACGAGTGGTGTTAAGGGCGATGTAAATCCCCTTCCAGAATCTCGTAATCATGTGGAGAGGCGGTAACGGTAAATGAGTTTGGTGGTAATTCAGCAGATTATCCATAAAAATACCTCCATACTTATGCAAAAGCATGTATCCCTTATGGCATTGATAAAAAACAACAGGAAGTCATAATACCATGAAGCCTGTTTTGTCATCTTCCTACAGACTCCTACTGACATCCTGAGTAAAGGAATGCATGAAGCCTTTTGAGTTATGTTATTCACAAGTTTCACTTTAATGATTATGCTGCCACCAACCTAGAACTGTCAATCCACTGCACGGGGGTGAGGGGTTAATCCCCCACAGAAATCAACGGATAGCTTGCTCTGGAGTGCTACGCGGACCGGAGCTCCAGCACACATCATCGCCATGCTCACCTTTGCCATGTATTGCTTGAAGGATACCATTGCTACCCGCTCGAGAATATCTCGGCGGTTCGGGCATGGTGAAGACAAGCTTAGGCCGGTGTAGCTGCGAGACATTATGGCCGTGTGGCGCCGGGATCTGCCCTCTTTAGATATGCTTTGGACCACAACTCCCATCATCCCTACCCACCATAGCCAATGGTGAGGCATCATGGATGTCAGAGGCCCATCCACCTGGAGAGTCATCGGCTGCAGACCCTTGTGGAGCTCTTATGACAATATTTCAGCAGCTGCTTGATGATGGGGAAAATCTCACCAGCGGGTCACTGGACGCCCTTCTGTTGCCACTGGCGGTGGCACTGCCTACATTGTGACAGGCATGCACTTCCAAATGGGCTTAGAGACATTCGCACACGGCGCGTTTGGGCATTTAGTAACCACAAGCAGCCAGATTGCCAATAGACTGAAAACCAGACTTTTTGCATATGAAAAATAAAATATGTATCAATTTTCTGTTTGGCAAAGTGCGAAGAAAGATGCACAAATGATTACAGTGTATCTTTACGGAAGAGTGTCTAAAACATGTCCATTCATTCGTGGCACAAGCTTGATGTAGGAGGACTGAAATCTCTACACTGGCTCCCTGTGGCTGCGAGGATAAAGTTCAAAACCCTCTGCATTGTCCACAAGGCCCTCTGGGGCCTGGGTCCTAAATACCTTCAACTCTCTCTTCCCAAATATCTTCCTTCCCGAGCCCTTTGCTCATCCGCCTCCAACTCCCTCATGGTCAGCCGCTTCTCGAAGCAACGAGCTGGGGGTAGATCTCTCTCTGCGGCAGGGTCCTCCCTCTGGAACAGCCTTCCTGCCTCCCTGAAACTTGAGGAGAACCACCTCCGGTTCCGGAAGCACCTCAAAACCTTCCTCTTTGCTTCTGCTTTCTCTCTCCCCTGCTGAACAGCTAATTAATTCTTCACTAAACTGCACTGATCCTGCAACTGGAC
The DNA here is from genome assembly GCF_040938575.1 of Ambystoma mexicanum. Taxonomy (NCBI): domain Eukaryota; kingdom Metazoa; phylum Chordata; class Amphibia; order Caudata; family Ambystomatidae; genus Ambystoma; species Ambystoma mexicanum. The sequence continues at coordinate 49,750,183 of NC_090923.1, forward strand.
CACTCTAAACGGCCTTCGGTCCTGGGCCCAGCCACTGATCCCCTGGAACCCCTCTGCACTGCGGGACTGTCTCTGTATCCCTACAGCCCCCCCCCTTCCCCAGCACTTGTTCTGCACTTACCTTGCACTTGCCACCAGCTAGCCCTTTTTTTATTTATTACTTTACGCCACTTACCTTACTGCACTTCCCCCCCTCCCCTTCCCCTTGCACTTTTTCCCCCTCCCCCACCCCTGCACGATCTGAATGACACCTGGCCTAGTAGGATCGTTTGTTATGTCTCCCCTTGTTCCTCCCCTCCCTGCCTCGTCGCGCCTTCAAACACCTGTGTATAGGCGCGTTACAAATACCATATCATATCATATCATATCATATCATGTATGGGCAAACTCTATTTTAGATTCCCTGTGTTTTCAAAGCAAGTCTTGTCTATTTCTGTATCTAGGGTTTGTAAGTACCTGTTTGAAGGCAGCGATCCAACAAAGGCTGTCTTCCACGATCTCAGGAGCATAACATGAATATAGGTGGCGGCCTCCCAGCCAATCAGGAAGCTCGGAATGGGGTCTTTATTTCATGGTAAAGCCCTTGTTCCGAGCCTTCTCAGAAGCGGGAAGCCACCATCTTCCCCGCCAGGATGAAGGTAAGTGCGCTCCTGTGCATCCCCCCCCCACTACCCCACTCCACCGACGCCAATTTCCATATCCCTCGCCCACCCACGCTCCACTTATCTGGTGCTGCCTTGTCCTAGTCGGCGACGGGAACGCTCAGTGTTCTCAGTACATCCCTGGCCCGTCAATGGCCACCATGGAAATGGAGAAGGGACTACATGTAGTTCTCAAGTTGAGCAAGGGCAAACACGCTGTTTCCCAACTTGACAAAAAATCTATTAGCTTCCTGGTACAATATGCGGCGATGCAAAGTGCAATAACCCACTCCAGGGGGATGCATTACCGACTCGGGTAATGCCTGAGGCTAACCTTAAGGCCTTAGCTTTGCTATTGCCTGTAACTCAGCGACCGGGCATTACCTCCCCCACTTATTCTCCTGCATGTTGAGGTTTATTGCTGCAGTATACTTGGGATCAGTTGGGAACACTCTTTGTATAGGTAAAGAGCAGGGTGACCTATAGATGCGAAACATTCTAAGACAGTACTGAAATGGGATCCAGGTTCAAGTGCTGTTTGCATAAATTAGCTAACAATGCAAGGTGGAATCGATAGGATGACACAGGGCAAAAAACAAATTACACTTAGGAAACAAACAGGTTTCTGCATAGTCTTAATATGACAATTATTTAAATAAATGCTGAACAGAGGCAAACATGGAATGGGACAGCAGTGACATTGTACGTGTTACTTGGGCGATTAGATGACTGAATAGATTGCTCTGCTAATGTAGGCCTCTAGGCACCTTCTCTTGTAAGAACCCCCAAGATCACGTTCACTCTTCACTTCATACACTGCACCGTAATTAGGATATATCGGTTCCAAAAGTATAGGTACCCGCATTAATTTGCCACCAGAATCAGCAGGAAGCAGACACTGTCCCATTGGGTTGATGCGTAGACTACGAAGGAGATGAGTGGGGCTACCAGAGCCAGAGCACCAGAGGTGAGAACTCAAATACCGCAGTCGAAAGAAAGTGATAACCAGACATCAGGGGACCCCACCCTGGGCAACCAAAGGATCCCCTTAATGCAAGAGTATCTTCTTATCCTAAAAATCAAGACCCTATTGAGAAGCATCCTCAGGGAGATCGCAATCATCCACCGCCCACCACCCCAAAAGCCAACACCAAGTCAGTTGAGTTTTGCTTGTGAAATTGGCAATAGCCCATTTCACAGGCAAAAGTCAACTCAACAATGCTTGCCTCAACAAGTAGACCTGAATCTTTGTCGGGTAGAGGGTGGCTTGGAAATAATTTCCTATATGAGATCCAAAAGTATAGCTACCCCTGTTTCTTCGACACTGGGTGCATTCCAGGTTGCTCTGTGTTGTGTGGTGACTCTAACAGACATGTATAGCTAAGATGCCATCAATAACGACGCCGAGACTGACAACCGTACTGTCTTCGCTGCCTCTTCCCCAAGCCCCATTCCATTCCTCCCTCCAAACCTCCCTTTCATATTCCATTCGGCTACATTCTATGTTCCACTCAACCACAATAACCCCCCCTTACTTATCACCCAAGTTCGTAACACATATTTATGCATCTTTATGCAGCAAGTTAGGTCACATCTCTACCTGTTCAATAAACATTGTGCTTGCTCATAACCCTCTGAATCCGACCAGTTGCATAGGTCTCCTGGAATCCACGTCTATCAGCGAGGTGACTTGCCGGAGTATCGTAGCTGTGCTTGCATGTATGGTCCCAAAGCAGCAATGACACCCATTCCCTTTGGATGTTCAATATTAGCTGCCCGTGCATCCACTCTCTCATATATTCTTGCCAGTTCTAGGACATCCTTTAGAGGGATAGGCTTCTTTTGAAGATGTCTCGAAATTGTGATGATCTACATCCTTCTATTATTCTCAATCTAATTGTGTCACGCTATCCTCTCATTCCGTCCCTATTTCACAAGCATCTAGGACAGGCAACACTCACACTGTATCTAGGACAGGCAACACTCACAATGCCTCAGTTACCCCAGCCATTTTCCCATTTCCTGTCACTCACAGTGGACGGGTGTCACGTGAGCAGGTTTACCCCAAGGGCCACATACGCAGACTCAGGGGTTCCCCGTTCCTTCACTGACGTCTGCCATGGCGTCTGCAGGAGGGAGCTTGCAGACGCCGGCTGCAGGACGCTGCGCACAGAAAGTCATTTCTGCGATCATTGAGATCTAAACAGCGCTCACGTGTTGCGCTTGCGGCTCACGTGACGCGATCATCCGTCTCACTTGCGGATCATGTGACGCGGAAGCACCCACTACTTAAGCGCTGAACTTCCGCACTTCTGCGCTTCACAGCTGTTCTTTGGAGGACTCTGTACGGCGTTTGAATACTTTGTGTTTCACGGCTCTCGACTCTTGGACTGTTACTTGGATTTGCTTTGTACACGTCCTTTGGCTCTGTTTTGCTGGATCAGTTGAACTCGGAATGCTTTTTTGGACTGCCTTGGATTACCCTGAATGGACTTGGCATGTTTTCCTCTTCACTGCATTACGTTACCAAGTACTTTGGATTCTGGTCCTTTTACTAGTTTCATCAGTTACAGGAGGGCAGGTTGGGTCTATACCCAGTCTACTGTTCTCCTCCCTATTGTCATCGGGGAAACCAGCTCACGTGCCCCTCCATTGAATTATCACCCATCATAGGATTCAGGGCCCCATCACCCATCAGCTTAGGTAAGCACTGCTCTTTATCCTGCTTGTTTTCTTGTACTGTATCATTTGATTGCTAATAAAGGTTTTCCTTTACAGCTGCCTTGGGTTTCGACATTCCGTGGTTCCGGGCTTCAAGAACTACCCACCTGTGGCCTCAATGATCGCATAGGGAGTAATCTTGTAAGTTTGCACATTCGCAGAATTTTGCTTTCCTTTGAAGCCATAAAACAAACTGTGCAATTGTTTCTTGAGGCGCCTGCATGCATTGATTAAATACACAGCATTCATAGTCCCGATTTGGAGGGACTACTAATCAACCTCTGACATCCGAAGTTAGAAGTTGATATGTTGTTCTTTATACGGTATGGTCTTGATGACACTCTTCACCTCCTTCCCCAACACATTTATGAAAATGTCCAGTTTGTTCGGGGCATCTTGATCTCCGACCGCCCTCATAAATCAAACTGATCTACCCATTCTTGCCAACGCTGTCCCTGATCATCCTGTGGCTCAAGGCTGAATGGGTTTGGACGGCGTAGGTAGCTAATTGTGTTTGTAGTTGTCCCAAACGCGCTTTGGTCCGGAATTGCATCCCCACTCACATCATCAGAAGACATGGCTGCCTGTCTCCCTCTGATTTAAGGCCAGTCCCTTTTCTGTATTTCTTGACTCGCTTGCTTTGAAGCGTGGTATATAAATATTAATGTTAATGCCTGCCCTCAGGGGTTGTTTCCGAAATGGGGCTTCTGTTGGCGCATTTTATTTATGTACCAGTCCAAGCGATTTGACTACGCTCTGTGCGTAACCTTTATCAATCATGCATGTTGTTGTTGCACCTTTGTTAATATTCATTATTGTTTCATTTCCTTGATTGCACTGTTGAGCTTGTGCAGCCTTTGACTATTTGAGCGGTATGTTGACAGCAGCACTCCCTCAAGCTTGTGCTGTTCTCCTTATTTTTTTAATGAGCTTTGATCACTCTATGTGTGCAATCTTTATTAATCAAGTGTGTTGCCGCACTTCGTTACTGATCCTTAGCTTTAATGTCAATGTTTGCCCAAATGTTGTTGCATTTACAGTGTTTGACTGATTAAGCTGTATTTACTGGATCTGCATAGTAACGGTGCCGTATATTTGATTTTGTATGCTTCATAACATTACTGTGTCGGCATTAGTAACTGTTCTCATTTGTACTCGCCGCGATGTCATGACAGCATTTGTGATTTCTCTTAGCCAAAACAAATATAGCTGCACGCTTTCTTACGTTCTCAGGTCCCTTCCTCTGAAATCGATGTGACGCGGCCTTGGCCTTAGCACTGGTTCAAAACCCTACTCCTCGCGCTTCGTTGAGTAACGCAGATTTAAACTTTTAAAATGCCTGTTGACCCTTTCTGGCACGGCAGCTTATTACTATTGTTAATTGCTAGATACACTGTGATGCAAGTTGTGTCAATTGAGATTAGCGCAGAGCGGCTTTTTTCTTTTTTTTTCTTTTTCTTTTAGAATGTGAGTGTTCTTATGAGGCGGCTGCACAGCGTGTCTTACCGTCTCTATAGTTGCTGCCTTTCTTATAGTATCCTTGTTCCACTGTAATTGTGCAAACAGCTACTCATTCGTTAGTCCCGGCCTCTTCCGGCCGCTCCTTTCTCCTTTCTCCTTTCTCCTTTCTCAATTTTCCTCACCCTGTTCGTGTCCTTTCTTAAGTCCTCGATCAGCCACCTCAACAGGCTGTTTTTCCTTTAGCCCCCTCCACGGGCTACCATTATTTCTTTTTTTTTTCTTTAGCGCCCTCCACGGGCTACTAATGTTTCTCCGGTCTCGTCAGTCAGATCAACTACCTCCACAGGCTGCCTTTTCTTAGCCCCCTCAGCGGGCTAACATGTTTCTCCCTTTTTATTTTTAGGTGCGTGAGTCGGTCATCTCCTCGTCGCCAATTGTTGTGTGGTGTTTCTAACAGACATGAAAAGCTAAGATCCCATCAATAAGGACGCTGAGACTCGGCCCGGTTCCTTATCCTTTTATTGTATCCGCTTAACTGTCAACCGTACTTTCTTCGCTGCATCTTCCCAACGCCCCATTCCATTCCATTCCTTCCTCCAGAACTCCCTTCCATATTCCATCGACCATATTCTATGTTCTACTCAACCACAACACTCTGCTTCCGAAACCTCCTAAACCCCAACTCTTCAAAAGGAATCAACAAGCCTGGCCAAGCACCTATAAGAGATGTGGAAAACACCTCTGGGCTTAAGTGTGACACAACCAATCCAGACACAAGCTCACGCTGATTTGTACAAAATCAACAAGCGCTGTAAAGCAGCCGGAAATTGACATGTAGCACTCCACCAACTCCCAAATTAGTACATAATGGGCCTTATTATGAGGTTGGAGGTAGCCTTGCTGGTAAAACCGGTAAGGCTACCACCAAACTCGCGAAAAAATCCGGCACCCAGCAACGAGGAATTACCGGGGTCTTCCGACTTTGCCGGACCCAGTAATTCCTCCATTGCCAGGTGCCAGTGCCTGTCAGTCCCCATTCCCATTGAGCCCCATAAGGTTCAATGGGAATGGGGACGTCGAGCACACGTTTACAACGGTGCTGGTGCATCTGACTTGCTGTGCTTGCGGGTGCTGCTCTGCCCGCCAGGTCAGACCTGACGGGCTGACAGGCACCCACGAGCACAGCTCGTAGTATGGCAGTACGGTAGCAATGGTGCGGGTAGCGTTACCGGCACCGTTGTCACCGTACCACCATACTTGTAATGAGGCCTAATATGTGTCAATGGCACTGAGTGCCAAAACAAAAGGGCCACCGCCCTTAAGAAGACCGGCACATGTAAACTGGTAAGCAGACTCTGCATCGTAGCTGATCCAAGGATCCATCTGGTGCCTCTTTTTATGAGGACCAGGTACCTGCAGCCCAGGTTGGGAAATATAGACTGGGCTGGCAGTGCAGATTAACTCCCAGAAGATCCCAGCCTCACCCAGGAGGAACCAGGACTCCCACATCACTATTACCATCCCCCATTAAGCAGGACTCCAGAGCTTCAAGGCAGATAGGTCCAGGGCATTGTTCCTAGAGGAACTTGGCTCAAACCCCACCCTCATGCAAGAGTGCCCACAATTCCGCCCAGCTCTCCTTTCTATATAAAGGGACTCTCATGGCAGAGGGGGAGAAGTAGAACAGGCGTTGATGTCTTGCCCTGGATGGGATTACAGGAATTTCAGAAGTGGGGAAAGGCTATCATTTGTGGAAAATGATAAACGGATTTAAAGAGTCTGCTGTGAAAGGCACAGAATACACAAGTATATTTGCAAAAAGAACGGCCAGTAACAGAATGTGGAACGTTTGGTGTAAGTGGTTTGAGGGCATGTAGGTGTGCAGATGTGAAATATTTGGGAAGGGACCAGGGACGTCATTTCAACAAAATGCCAGGGTTAGCGGAAAGTGACATCACATGACCTTTGACCCTGATAACATCACAGGAAGTGATGTCATTTGACCCCCACCCCAAAGTGACATCACGGAAAGCGATGGAACACGACCGTTTACCCCTTGACAAAACAGGAAGTGGCATCACATAGCATTGTTTCTAAGTACACTATGAAAAATATGGTTACAATATCACTGTAACGTGATATACACTTCACACAAGAATGGATCACCATATGTATCGGCAGAAAAAAACATGCTATAACAGCAACTTGCGAAAAGCACAATACATAGTCCGAAATGGATGCTTATTCTACTCTAAATGTGTTTTGGAGGATGTTGTCTGCATTGTGAATTTGAGGTGCTTCAGAACAGGTTAAATCAGTGTCTCGCCCCATGAAGTGTGCCTGAAATAAACCTTTAATAATTCTTGCAATTATTGTATAGAATTACAGAAAGACAAATTATTTGTTATTCTTATTCTTTCTTATTTAGGGTCACTGCTCAAAATGTTACACTTGTGGAACCCCCTGTTTTTTAAATAAGCCTGAATAAGAAAGCCAGCCACTTTAGAAACAAAGAGGCACATGGCATTGGCCACAGCCCAGGAACTTCAATTTGTAAAGAAAAAATAATTATTTTGTTTATTTTGCTTAGGGGTAGCAAGGGAGACAACAGAGGTAGCAAGAGAGACTTCAGGGGTCGCAAGTGCAACACCTGCGGACCCCTAAATGACGTCCCTGGAAGGGACTTTGCTAAAAGAAGCGGCAACAGCTGCATTGGGGAAAAAGGTTTCATGTTGGATAGTTATTTCAATTGATGTTTGGTTTTTTGTTATGTTAGTCCTTTCAGTTAAAGGTTTAGTCGAAGTAACTTAATGTATCTGCGTAGATTGATGGACGGGAAGAGTGACAGATAAGGTTGCGCTTTCTTAAAAATATACAACATGTTATGAACAAAGTCGTAACTTTTCAATGATGTCAAATGCGCATTATTTGCTGACCAATCCCATGACTCCATTTTTGTTTGTAAGTACTCGTTTGTTTTCATGATACGATACTTGCTAATATGGCACCCAACCAATCCCAGCAAAGAGTTTTTTTGCTTTCTTTTCAAACATCCCCGATTTAAAGCTTTAGTAAATGTTATAATTTTCATAAAGGTTTTATTCTGTAAAAGTTTGATCTCCTGTTTCTGTGGGCATTGGTTGGTTACAGCCATGTGGTACAGGAAGGCCTCAAAGCCTGACCACCCCTGAGCCACAGCTATGCAAAGATATGCAAAGATATGCAAAGATATTAATTTGTTTTATTTGATTTAGCTGACGAATCAACTTTTCAAATACACTTATTAAATTTCCATGTAATCATATAAACAAATATATAACATAAAATCAAGAAATAATTTCATTCGCAATAGCTAGTATAAAAATTATATACAACCGGAATTCAAAATATGAACACATATTTCAATTTAAGAAATGACATCCTTTTCTTCAGGGAATACTTCATCTAGAAATGGTACTATTGATTTCCATACAGAGAATTTAAGACTTTGAAAAAGCAGGATCCAGGTTTCATTCTCCTCCGCTGCATGAAAAAGATTTAACTTGGTAGATAAATGTTTCACACGAAGTGCATTCAATTGCGGACAAGAGATAATAACATGTTGTAAAGTTTCCGTTTTTGTTTGATTTTTGCAAAATCTACAGAAATTCATATTCGGTGATAAGATTTTCCTCCTCACAAGTATGTCTCTAGTAGGCCACTGATTGAGTCTATGCAAAGATATGCAAATATATGCAAAGATATGCAACGATATGCAAAGATATGCTCATCATTCGGACATTTCTGGCAAACAAGCTCCAGATGGTTTCCAAAACGTACCTTTACATTAATTTCTCTATTTGTAAATTAGAAGGCAGCGGACAGCCCAAAAACAGCACATGGATGAAGTGCAAACATGATGCACTGAAACCTTGCACAGTTGGCATTCGTGAATTTGCACTCATGGATGGGCAATGCCTGTACAGCTCTTCTAGGGTGTTTTCAACTTCATGGACCCTTTCCCCTCAAACCATTGTGGTTTCCCCACATTCACCTTCTTTTATAAAGACAATGCTCGGCTCCGGAACTTCATTTTGCCCGGCAGTGCCAAATTATATCCCTGGGGTTTACAGGAGAGGCCTAAACCCCTACCTGACCTTTCTGGCCACCACACGTCAAGTGCTTCCTGAGGACATCTGGGCCCAACACACAGCCATGCTGCCACTGATTCTAGTACTCCCAAGGCATAATAAACTGTAATTAGTAGACAATTCATTGTTACCTCGAGATTTCATATGTTCCCTCTTTCATGGTCAGTTTTCCGTTTGATGCAATGTCTGTCATCACACACGCATTATACAGCCACATTTAGTTTATCTCAACCCCAGTGTATGTTCATGAAGTCATGGGTCCCCAGCTTGCTGGGCATGGATACCCAAGCTGCACTTTTCTGAAGATGCCCAGTGAGGCCAAAAGATGTCTCGGGTTGCTTTTAGACTTCATGCACAAAGGATGCGACCTAACAGTTTGGGCTGCTCTTTTGGGGTGGTACCAGGACTGATTTGCTTATGGTCTTTCTCTTTATCTAATGGCATTGCAGGCTACAAACCCATGGTTAGGAGAGTTGCCTAGAGCAATGGCAGTGGTTTTTGATTGGTGCAAAACTTTTCAGCCATCGTTCTTCAGAATTTCAGCAAATACACCCATCAGAATTCCTGTGTTAGAGAAAATGGGAGACGGGATTCCTCTACAGATGCTCTGCACATCTAAATTCTGTGCCCAGGAACAGATTACTGACACCACATTCAAATTATCAAGAAGCATCCAGGATCGCTCTACGGACTGCTCATGAGACCTCTGAACTTAAAACCACCATCTTTGAAAGGTCTGTACACCCCCAAAAGGGTCTTCAACTGGGCTGAGAGCAACACCAAGCTCATCACAACAAAACCAGAGGTACTCACTTCATCTGCCTGAGACTGCCTGCAGAGGAGGCTGCAGAGGCGGCCTGACTCCCACACCGGCTCCTGGGCTAATCCGAGCATGGCATCATCCATTCAGCCCGCTCCCATCAGCATCCTGCACCACCATCAAGTGACAAACAGGGCAGCATGGCCAGGACTCCAACTCCCGGCCTGCTCTGCTGTGCAGCTGCCGGCAGGTGGTCCCGGCTCCCCTTCACACCATTTGACGTTCTTCATCACTTCCAGTACTTGACAGCTTGCCTTGGGGTGACTTAGCCCTGCTTGACCCAGCAAAGGGCAAACAGCTAAGGGGAAACCTCCAGCCTCTTTGCTTTGATCTATTGCTTTTCTGTGTCCTGCCAATTTCTTGTGATGAACAATTACGTCTTTGCTCAGCCCCTGGTCTCACCACGAACTGCTGTTACCAGCTCTTCCTTTGTCATCCACTTCTTTCTTCATTCTCCTCTGCTCAAAACGATTTCAACTCTCTTCCTTTCCCTATCATCTCTTTTCCTCAATACTACTCTCTTCTTGCTCACTTACTCTCTCCATTCACAAAATCTCCAAACATACCTTTCATCACGCTTCCTCTTCTCAAAGCCCCGCCCACCTGGTGCCTTCCTGGTTGCAGCTCTTTTTACCTACTTAAGGAGCCATCCAGCCTCACCTGGTCTAAGCCCCGGCCAACAGGTGCCTTCCCAGTTGCCTCTCTTTTACCCTACCTAAGGAGCCATCCAGCCTCACCTGGCCTAAACCCCGCCCACCTGGTGCCTTCCCGGTTGCCGTTCTTTTTCCCTACTTAAGGAGCTGTCCAGCCTCACCTGGCCTAAGCCCCGGCCAACTGGTGCCTTCCCGGTTGCCGCTCATTTTCCCTACTTAAGGAGCCATCCAGCCTCACCTGGCCTAAACCCAGCCCACCTGGTGCCTTCCCAGTTACCTCTCTTTTACCCTACCTAAGGAGCCCTCTTGGCTCACCTGGCCTAAGCCCCGCCCACCTGGTGCCTTCCAGTTGCCACTCTTTTTCCCTACTTAAGGAGCCCTCCCGCCTCACCTGATCTAAGCACACTCACCATCTTAGTCCTGCCTCTTTCTTTCTGCTCCTAATTCTTAGATCAAGGCATGTCTCACCCGAGCATCCGAAGTGAAGGGCAGATGAAGAAAGGGCAATTCCTGTTTTGACCTGTTAGGACCAGGAGGACCCAGGGCCTGAACCCCTGCACAGACAGCAGATAAGCATGCACCAACATGTGTTTACTCCCTCTGTCCCCATAGGCCATCCCCACCATCATCAGGCAACGCCAACTTCTCCATTGCTGGGGTGAGGACAGATGCTCTGTGGCACAGTAAATTGTGCATTTGTAAAAGTTGTATTCTCTCATCGCAGGGTGTGTGTGCGGTTCTCTCACATCGACCGTCCCTCCCTCGCAACTCCGTATCGCATGTGCCTCGTGCCCCCCTTCTCCAGCCACCTGCACCCACGCACCCCCTTTGCTCTTCCTCATTGACCACCCTGTTTTGCATTGTATTGCTTTGTGTTCTGCTGCATTCTTCCTTCTTTTAGGTTTACATTTGTTGACTCCTTTGTTCTTTTGTATATTGTGCTGTGTTCTGCTGTGCTCCACCCTCCTCTTGGTTCTCATTTTAATGACTGCTCTGTTCCTGATGCTAACCTGAGTTGCTTACCAGAATGCCTTGTTTTTTGCCTGCTCTTCCATCTGAGCTCTTGTCTACTTAGTCAATCGTCCACTGTTGTCTTGTCCCTCCCAGTCTCGTCTGCTTGCACCCCTCCTTATGTCCTTCCCTATTGTCTCCTCCCTCACCTTTCCCCTTCACCCCTCTTCCTCTCTCCTCTTCCCCACCTACTCTATGGTGCTCTCTGTCTCTCCTATCTTTTCAAACTGCTTCTTTATCGACTATCCTGCTCTCTTCACTAAGTCTGGTAGGAAGAAGTTCAAAAAGCATATCCTGGTCTCCAACTCAGGCCTCCCTATCACTGACACCTATACCAGTGCTTTCTCCGGACAAACCCTCACCGACATCCGCTTTGTCGTTCCCTCACCAGACCTATGGACTCTTCATATAGTCTCTGTGCTCTCTCCTTTCTCTTCTTCTCCCATCAATGGTGGCACCCGGTGGAAGGCCCCCTTCCACTCCTCTAAGGTCATCATTAATGTTTACCTGAATGGCACTGTCTTGGTGCAAGGACCTCAGGCCAACCTTCTCTTTGATAGACACTTCCTGCGCCTTATCAATTTCCTTTCTTCTCCTGCTGTCCCTTCTCTCCCCTCTTCGGCTTCCTTGCCTCCCCCCTCTGCCTCCTCCTTGCTGATGGGTCTCCTGTGCAGAACGCGCTCCTAACAGGCAGACTGATAGAAGCGCTGCAAAAACCACTGCGCATGGTAATAGCAAAGTGCCAGGCCCACACGCGGGGGGAAGATCCCATTTCCAGGGGTAACAAGGCAGCAGATGCAGAAGCAAAGTACGCTGCATACTTTAATAACGTCTTAGAAATGGACACGCCATCCCAGGCGTGCAACCATATACGAACAATAGCGTTGAAAGAGGGGTATAACACACTGCCAGTGACACAGATTATGGAATTAAAAGGAGCTGCATCTAGAGAAGAAAATGAATTATCGATGAGAAGGGGATGCTCCATTCACCTGACCGATGCCATATGGCGGCAAGAAAACACAGAGAAGGTGATGCCAGTATCATTATTACACACAGCCCTGACACAACTACATCATCCAACCCAAATGGGGAAGGATGTACTTGCTGCTTATATTGAGAAATCTGCTTTTGTGTCAACCTGCCGGAACATCTGTCAGAATTTATGATTAATTGCCTCGTTTGCAAGCAATTTACAGCAGGCCATACACTAAAGGTAGTGAGAGGAGCCATACCTCGCCAAATGGGTCCATTCCAACACCTCTATGTCGATTATGTGGATATGCTCCAAGTATGCCAGGGCTACAGCTATATGATAGTGGTTATGTGCCCATTTTTGAACACCGGAAAGTGAACTCTGGTATGTGACCTGTAAGTAAGTGTGGACTGGGGATAGGAGGGTCGCTCCAAGGTCTTTGATGAGTGGTAATGAAAGGAAAATGGTGGCAACTCTAGACGTTGCTGATGGCCAAGTTCTGCTGGCGGCCACTGATAGTGAGGGGGTTGGTTTACATCAAAGAGGATGAGCTAAGTGGTAAGTGGCTTTAGAAGGAGGATGTTATGTCTGGCAACTCAGTCGAGCTAAAATCTTCTGGGCTTTTAGTAAATCTTTTGGTTGGCGATTTGCTGCTAGTTATACGTGCATGTAAAGTGTTTCTTAAGGCAACTCCATTCATTATGTGTATTACGTATGTCTGATCTCTGTCTAAGCGCTAAGAGTGATGGGCTAAACCTAGCATGAGCATGCATTTGTGAAGGAGTGTTCCTTTCCGGCTTTTGTTTGGAGGTCTTTTATTCAGAGACTTCTGCTTGACACAGGTTCAAGCAGGAGGCGAAACGTGTGTCAGCAGGACATAGGAAGCTCAGGTCCATTTTCAACTAATTATTTTTAAAAATTGAATGGAATAATAAAATAGACTTGTACATGTTCATACTAATCAGTGAAGTATGGCTGTGTTACAGAGTCTTTAGCTGCATTCTTTGAGATTAGAGTTTTTCCTCTAAGCATATCTCCTAAAATGCTGCGCCGCGTCATATGGTTGAGTGACAAGCAGATGTTGGTCTTTCTACCACCTCAATAGCAGCGTTCCTGATCCAGCATCCCCACCCTAAATATTGCTTCAGGCTTCATGGGTTTCGAAAATGTAATTATTTCCTGTATTAGCCTAAGACCTGGTTCATGGTGATTAAAGGTTTTATTCAGAAATGTGTCCGACATACTATATCTATCGACAACCTGCGCCGCACGCTCTGTGGACGCCAACATTCTTGTCTGTTGCCACCATCTGAATTTATTTATTTTATTGGTTTTTATAACGCGCTTAATGCCAGAGTTCGGTTTTTAAACGCGAATCTGGAATTTAAACCTCTGTTGCTCTGCATTGGCTTGGTTCCAAGACCAGCACGTTGCCCCTGTGCTATCCTCCATTATTATGGCTGTGGGGTAGCTTGTACAAATGCGCAGCAAGCCCAACATTATTGGCAGGAGGGCGCTATATAAGACCACTTTACATCATCTTGCATACCTCTAGGTACAGATTAATTACTATTTAGTTTGGTATTATTTTAAGTGGCCATTGAATTTTCGTGTCTTGCCACCTTTCAAAATCAATTTTGGTGACTTCTTCAGAAAATAGAAAGAAGCAGTTTGAAACAAGCCCAAAATACTGGCTCGCAAAATAGTGGCCTTAAAACCGCTATGGCGCTCTGCACCTGCTCCATTTGCCAGTTCCCACGTCCTCCTTCTCCGGCACGAAGCCAACAGAGCCGCGCCTTAAGAACTAAACTGCGTGCCTACCTACTTAGCGCTGAGACCACAGTTGCGTCGACGGCCGCGGGCACTGGGTCGCCGACTTCAGCGCAGCAGGGTTCCAACATCGCCTCGTCACCATTGTTTTAGGGCGGTCCCGTGGGCACACGGGCCGTCCTGATCAGTGCTGGGGCAACTGATCAGTTGCCATGTTCACACGGCGGGAAACAGTCGCCGGGGGCACCCAGACTTCTTGATGTGGCTGTGAGCACATGGCTGGTCAGTGGCCTAGGGGCACACAGGCTGCACACACAGATCTGTGATAACACAGATCAGTGGAGGCTGCAGTACCTTGATCACACGCCATCAAACTGCAGCCAAATGAGACACGAGCCAGAAGTGTCAGGCATGGAGTCTGCCGCCGTACGGCCGCACGTGCCCTCCTTTCCTTGGGAGCCAGTCATGACACTGTCATCACTCACACTCTTACAGGAAACATCACCACAGTTGTGACTGCAACCCCTGAAAGAAGTACCTTTAAATACCCCGCGTGCAGGCACTGCCTTCATTTGCTGCTGTCTGTCACTTCCTACCCTGGCGCACACGGGAAGTAAAAAGGGGCAGACCCGGAAGAACTGGATTGGGCCCTGCCTGCAAACTATCAGCTGATTCGGGAGGGCATGAAATTAATTGAAAGAATTCAGGACAGACGGCGAAGCTAGGGTATAATATTGGGGTTATATTGCTTACTGCTGCCCATTTCATAGTCCACTTAACTCTTAGAGTCATCTTTGGCCAGTGGGGTCAGAGTAAGCCAAGGGGTGTAAAAGTGGTTTCCTGTTGTGTTGAGGCAGGCAGGGTCGAGGAAATCCGACTCTGTATTCTGGTAGACTTCTGGCCCTATTGAGAAAAGCTGGGATATGTGTATCCAGAAGGGAGTCCTTCTCAGTTACGACAAGGTTTGCGCCAAGTACGGAGGTGGGACGCCAAGCTGGTGGGAGTGGTGTAGAGTTTGGATGGTGTTGGTGTGTGCAGGGAAATTTGTGTAATAGATGGTATTCACCGGCACTTTGTGACTACCTGAGGAGGGCTACACCAGGTGAAAAGCGGGATGTTGAGTAGGTTAGTGAGACGCATAACAAATGGTGTAGCCTCTTGTGGCATAAAAACGTAACTGCAAGGCATAGCAGGCTTTCAAAAGAAAAGGAATAACAAGGCAGAACAAGGGCCCTCTGTGCACTCCTGCCTCTTGCCTCTGCAGGCAGTTCCCATGGTCACATTCTCACTGTCAGCCTTTCTCTATCTGCCTCTCTCTTGCTCTCTCTCTCTTTGCTTTCTCTCTCTCTTACTCTCCCTCCCTCTCTATCTCTATTTCTATCTCTCTTTCTCTCTCTGCCTGCTCTCTTTCTTTCTCTCTCTCTGCCTCTCCATTGCTTGCTCTCTCTGTCTGTCCCTCCCCTTTCTCTCTCTCTCTGCCTCTCCCACGCTTGCTCTCTCTGCCTCTCTCTCTCTGCCACTCTCTCTCTGTCTCACTCTCATTCACTCTCTCCCTCTCTCTGCCTGCTCTTGCTTTCTCTGTCTCTCTCTGCATCTCTCTTGCTCTCTCTCTCTCTCTCTCTTTGCCTCTCCTTCGCTTTCTCTCTCTCTTCCTCTCCCTCCATCTCTTTCTCTATCTCTCTTTCTCTCTCTGCCTGCTCTCTTCCTTTCTCTCTCTCTCTTCCTCTATCTTGCTTGCTCTATCTGCCTCCCTTTCTGCCTGTTTCCCCCTTTCTCTCTCTCTCTCTGCCTTTCCCTCACTAGCTCTCTCTGTCTCCCGCTCTGCCTCGCCCTCCACTTTCTCTCTCTGCCTCTCTCTCTGCCTCTCCCTCTCTGTCTTTCTCTCTTTCACTCTCTCCCTGCCTGCTCTCTTTCTTTCTCTGCCCCTCCCTCTCTTTCATTCCCTCTCTCTGCCTCTCTCTCTGCCTCCCCCACACCCTCTCTCTCTGCCTCTCCCTCGTTCTCTCTGTCTCTCTCTATATCTCTCACTCTCTAAATGCCTCTCACTCACTCGCTCACCTTTCATGTTTCTCTGTCTCGTTCTCTCTCTCCCTCTCTCTCTGCCTGCTCTTTCTTTCTCTCTCTATGCCTCTCACTCACTCGCTCTCTTTCTTGCTCTCTTTTTCTCTCTCGCTCTGCCTCTCTCTCTGCCTCCCCCTCGCCCTCTCTCTCTCTCTGCCTCTCCCTCGTTCTCTCTGCCTCTCTGCATCTCCCTCGCACTCCCACTCCCTCTGCCTCTCTTTCCTTTGTTTCATGGTCTCTTTCTCTCTTCCTCTCTCTCTTCCTGCTCTCTTTCTTTCTCTGTCTCTCTGCATCTCCCTCGCTCTCTCTATCTCTCTCTCTCTCCCACTGCCTTTCCCTCCCTCTCCCTCTCCATGTTTATCTGTCTCTTTCTCTCTCTCTCTCTCTCTCTCTCTCTCTCTCTCTCTCTCTCACTCACTCTCTCTCTCTCTCTGCCTCTCACTCCCTCTCCCTCCTTTTATGTCTCTCAGTCTCTTTCTCTCTTCCTCTCTCTGGCTCTTCTAGAAATGCCTCTTGTTACCCTAAGTGAAGTGCGTCACTATGTGGGAGGCCTGAATTTCTTGGTACAAGGAAAGAGCTGAAATAGGAACATTACACCACAGGTGCTAATTTCACTTAGTATGTGGGTTGTTTGGCTGAGCGTCCTCTAAAGACGTGCTCTAACAGATTCGAGGTGAGGCCTACTGAGAGGGCGCTGCTTGTCATTTGATCAAGGAACAGTGGCGTGTGCAGACTCTTTTGACTGGGGTGGCCAAAGAGGGGCACTGACTTATGCAGAGGTACCATGAAGTACGATTGCGCGCCTGCGCATACCCACACACACGTCTCAATGGGATAATGGGCTGGCACCTGGGGGGCAATCAGATTCCAGGGGAAGCACGTGCCACCCCAGGCCACTCCCTGCACACACCTATGTGTACAACGTTTGTCTAAGTAGAAAAGTGCCCCCTTACAGAGGGAACCAAGCTGCAGTCTTATTAGAAGGGCGTATAGCTCCAGAGTGACCTCATCTCTGATCTTAGGGGAGGAGTCCACAGATCCCAGAGTGAACTCAGCTCTGATCTTAGGGAAGGAGTCCACAGATTCCAGAGTGAACTCAGCTCTGATCTTAGTCTAGGGGTGCACTGATTCCAGAGTCAACTCAGCTCTGATCTTAGGGGTGGAGTCCACAGATCCCAGAGTGAACTCAGCTCTGATCTTAGGTGTGGAGTCCACAGATCCCAGAGTGAACTCAGCTCTGATCTTAGGGAAGGAGTCCACAGATTCCAGAGTGAACTCAGCTCTGATCTTAGTCTAGGGGTGCACTGATTCCAGAGTCAACTCAGCTCTGATCTTAGGGGTGGAGTCCACAGATCCCAGAGTGAACTCAGCTCTGATCTTAGGGAAGGAGTCCACAGATCCCAGAGTGAACTCAGCTCTGATCTTAGGGAATGAGTCCACAGATTCCAGAGTGAACTCAGCTCTGATCTTAGTCTAGGGGTGCACTGATTCCAGAGTCAACTCAGCTCTGATCTTAGGGGTGGAGTGCACAGATCCCAGAGTGACCTCAGCTCTGATTTTAGGGGTGGAGTTCACAGATCCCAGCGAGAACTCATTTCTGATCTTAGGGGTGGAGTGCACAGATCCCAGAGTGAACTCAGCTCTGATCTTAGGGAAGGAGTCCACAGATCCCAGAGTGAACTCAGCTCTGATCTTAGGGGTGGAGTGCACAGATCCCAGAGGGAACTCAGCTCTGATCTTAGGGGAGGAGTCACAGATCCCAGAGTCAACTGCGCTCTGATCTTAGGGGTGTAGTGCACAGATCCCAGAGTGACCTCAGCTCTGATCTTAGGGGTTGAGTCCACAGATCCCAGAGTGAACTCAGCTCTGATCTTAGGGGTGGAGTGCACAGATCCCAGAGATCTGTGTGATCACTGTGCTTACAAAAATGTCTAATACAAAAAATTGAGTGGGAAAAGCGAGACGCTTTATGCTTGATCGTAAGCGTGATGGTAATAGTGGCGTCTTGGTATCTTGGCCGCAAAAAAGGAAGTGGGGGACATTTCCACAACCCCAGAACCCCTTAGCATCATAATCCGCAGTAAACGTTCATGCTCAGTATTAAATGTGATGTTTTATAGTAGCACCGATCCTAGGTGAGCACAGCTCTGGTCTGTGGGCATCTGAAGGGCAATATTCTTACAATCCTTTTTCATCTCTAAGTGAGGCTGAGCAAGTTAAAGGGCCTGCGCTCAGGCCATCTCTGGCATTTCCGGAATGACATGTCCACCAGAGAGGAAGACAGAACGTTTTGTTTATTGAGAGGTAGGATTAATCCTCAGATGTGTTCTCCAATTTCTTGAAGATATGTTCTCTCTTCTTGGGTGTAGACCCGCTTTCTTGAATTAAGTGTGAAGTGCAGCTGTTGCCAGACCCTAGCTTGACAGCCCTGAGCTAGCAGACAGCAAATTGTGAGTCAAATGCATGCCCAGAGCCCAAAAGGACAGTGTCTCTCGAATACGTGATCTTTACAGCATAAACCATTATGCCGAGCGAAGTTAATTTTCCAGCAGAATAACCAAATCTAAAACTGTATATACTGCCCTGCATAGGCGCTCTTGTACCAGATTTAGCCTAATTAGGCTACATATTACTCCTTTATTACATTACAAACACTTTAAGCGTATAGTCGTGTCTGGTTGGATACTTTCCACAATGTTCCCATTTTGTGTGGTACTTAATTGTATACCCTGTACAGGTAACCCCTTTACCAACTATCGAAACGGTCTGATCAGACTAAGCTGCCCCCACATTATCCTATCCCTTGCCCCACCCCGTCCTTACCCTCTGTAGCACCATCCCCACCCATACAGGAACTTGCCAACACTCTCATTGCCACTACAAGCCGTAATAAGACAGCACCCACCTCCACTACTTCGAAATTCCCCTACAAATATACACAAAAGACCACGCTCGAACCAGCCTCCCACCCCATACAGGGTAACTCGAGACTTTTTAGACTCAGATCACGTACACAAATGACCGCATGCCAACAATACTTAAACAGCACCAGGCCTCTGCGGATCAAGCCAACCCCTACCCATGGAATCACTAGACTCTACCGTCACAGATCTCGCACCAAAGCTATTCCCGCTCATAATCAGCCCGCCACAATTACCCCTGTACAAATTAAACCTGTCTCTGCCCACCAAACTAAATCTCACATGACACCACTAACAGCTTCCAAACAACCTGCCAGCGCCCCCAAAATCCAAACCCTGACTACCACCACTGAACCCAAAATCGAGCTTCTCATCAGCTTAAAGTTATCCTCATCAATGCCCGATCTATAGGAGCCCATGCCTCACAGATACACAACCTCATTATCGACCAACAATTGGACATACTAATAATTACAGAAACTTGGCTCCACCAAGCATCTGGACCCCTACTCACTGTTGCCACCCCTCCAGACTATACCATCCTCAGAACGGATAGAACTTCGGAACTTCGGAACGGATAATTTAGTCGGAGGTGGTGTAGCCATCATCGCCAAATCACACCTTCAGCTAAGATCATGCAATATCGAAAACCCAGAAGGCTACGAAATCCTACTAGCTAAACTCTCTACCAATCATAAAATGACCAGCAACTCTGTGGTGATTTATAGACCGCCCAATTCTACCTCCCAACCAGAGGCAGACATACCTCTCCTGCTAGCACCTCTTATCAAACCTAACACCAAATGTATTATACTCAGTGACCTCAATCTAGGCTTTAACGATAGCCAAGACCATTAAGCCGAAGGCCTCCACAGTGCCCTCAAAGATATGCATTTCACGCAACTTGTGAATGCCCCCACCCACATCAAGGGCAGTACACTGGACTGGATACTTTTACTTAACACCACCATAACTATTGATTCAATCATACCACTAGCCTGGACAGACCACCATAGTGTGAATTTTTCCCTCGCATGCAATGATATTTGCCCTCCAAGACCAAAGTAAGGGACACATACGAAACCAGAAACATTTGCAAGCTTTCAACTGAAAACCTAACCCCCAACTTAAGTAAAGCTCTAACACCTAATAATATCTCTAGTGGTAATCCTAGCATCCTGGCAGACAACTACCACAACGGCCTCACTTCTACAATAAACTCATTAGCACCAATTACAACTAAAGTAAGACGTGCCGATAAAAAAAACTCTTTTTGGTTCAATGATGAGCTATTCTCACTAAGGCGCACCAAACGTTCACTTGAACACATCTAGAAAAAAAAGTCACCCACCACTGACACTGCAAATGCATTTAATGCAGCCAATAAAATGTATAAAGCGGCTATCATTATGCATAAAGCTGATGCCTACAATACCCGTATCCGTAATGCCTCTTCGGACTCAAAAGAATTGTTTTCTATCCTCAGGGAATTGGAAAACCCTATCCCAGCATCCATCCTATTTAACTCTAGCAAACAATGGTGTACCACTCTACAAGATGCATTAGCCACCAAAATTGAACTACTATGAAAAAAATAACCAATAAAAAAAAGCTCTAGCTGAAAAAAATACCCATCATAACATTCCCACTAAGCTTACTGAACATAATACTCCCCTATTCCACTTTACTCCAGTGTCTTAAGAACTAGTGAATAATACCTTTGCCAAACTAAAAGCTACTAAGTGCAAAGGAGATGGCTTCCCTGCTCACATGGTCAAATCATGTGCACCCTCACTCACCCCTATCATTACTAATTTTGTCAACGCCTCCTTCAATACCAATCTAGTCCCAGCCAACATCAAAGAAGCCTGGGTCACTCCGCTTCTCAAAAAACCCACCCTTGACCCCACTGAGCCCACCAACTACCAATCTATAACTACGGTGCCATTCACTCTTAAAATCATAGACAAAATAGCATACTCACAAATTCAAACCCACCTCAAGCAAAATCTTCTCTTAGGGGCCAGACAATCAGGATTTAGGCCGAACCATAGCACGGAAACGGCACTCATTGATTTGAAAATCCAGATGGAAACTATTAGAGACTCAGGTAAACTCTGTATTTTATTGCTGTTGAATCTATCCGCAGCCTTCGACCTGGTCGATCATGATAAATTATGCACCACCCTAGCTAAAGACTTCAGTTTTGGGTAAAATCCTTTCTTTCTGAACGTACATCCAGAGTCTCCATCGGCAAAGATGCTGCTGATCCGATACCAGTCCCCATTGGCGTACCTCAAGGCTCCTACCTCTCTCCAACCCTTTACAATGCTTACACAAAACTACTTTTATCGGCCTTAGACAATATGGGTGTCATCTACACTACCTTTGCAGATGACACCCAGATCCTCATCCCGATCATTGGGAACTATGACCAAGATACACTGACCATTAACAAAGTCTGTGCCATTATCCAAAACTGCATGGCCCTAAACAGCCTCTGTCTCAACGATGAGAAGATAGAGATCTTCATCGTGGGCTCTCCATCCAAAATAGGTACTGCCACTCAGATCACTCGGCAATCAACATTGATGGCACACTGATCCCAGTACTTAAACAAGTTAAAACACTAGGAGTTTACCCAGACGCCAACCTCACTATGGCCAAACATGTTTCCGCTCTTGCGTCCTCCACGGCATATACATCCAAACTAATCTCATTAAGCCGCCAATTCCTCACACCCATCAACTGCATAATGCTGGCCAGAGCTCTGATTCTATCAAAATTAGACTACTGTATTGCTTTATTACTAGGAACCTCCAATGGGAACCTCAACAAATTACAACTAATGCAGAACAAAGCCTTATAGGCAGCATTAGAAATAAAGAAATCTGACCACATATCTAACACAGGAGGGAGAATCACTGGCTTCCCATCAAGGCTAGAATTATATTGAAAATATTATGTGTCACACATAAATGCCTCCCCAACAAAGCCCCCACTTACATGAACAACACCATGAAGCAAAAACATCCAGTCGAACCCTTATATCCAACAATAACGCATTCCTCGAGATCTCGCGTTACAAATGCACTAGAGCTGGAGGCAGTACTTTCAAGTCCTTGCCCTCAAACACTGGAAATCCCTCCCCCTCATTATCAAAAAGGCGGAATTCTTCCCAGGATTCAAAACATCCTTGAAAACATGGCTATTCAACCAATACTAAACCACCTTCAATCAGTCGCCGAGGCCTATTAGTCCCTCTAAGACTAATCTAACCACTAAGGGTGTCTGTTCCGATACTGTAAATATAAGTGATCACTGTTGTTTTATCCATCCTATTTATTTCAAAGGTCTTGCTGCAACATGTTTTATGTAACGTTAACTTGCCATTATTATGCGTATATTCATTGCACAAGCTATATTTCCTAAAGATGTCTGTAACTACGCCGCGATACCCCAGGGTCTGGGCGTGTAATAAATGTAATAAATAAATAAATCAAACAAATCTCCCTCAGAGCTCAGATCTCTCAAGTCATGTACGCTTGCCGCCATCATCCCGAAGTGCTATTCCATAAAATACTACTGGTAGGGCGGGATAGGTAGCTACTGGGCTGATTCTGTCAGCATTAGGTTCAATAAGTTGTCTCAGACTCCTTGTTTATGGTAAATTAGCAACAGACTCGGATGCTGAAGTGGATGGGAGCCTTGCAGGCTTCTGTTGGTGTGATTTTATGGGTGCCCTTTCTTTGGTTGGTTTCTCCCAGCCATGTTTTCAGGAGATGAGAGCTAGATGGCCTGGAATTCCCTAGGCTTTTCCTGGCTCAAGGAGACGTTGCAGTGACTGAACAGACAAGGTCAACTCTTAGGAGGGTAGTAGTGTGGTTTAAGGTGCAGTTAGACAACACTAAATAGTGGAATGCCCACACCTGGGTGTTAATAAAATAATACTTTATCTTCCGTGAAGGGTAGTAAAATTACTTGCAGGGCGCTGCTAAGTAGACTTGTTGGGAAAGAGGTTTTTCATGGTACACATGGTACACAGTTGTGACCCTACCAGTTAGGGTCAAAGACAATGTCCCAAGTAAAACAGGTCCTGTGGGTGCCACATTTGGGTGGTAGTACCCAAGGGACACTTCCGGAACTATATTAACTCAACCGGAAGTTAGTGTCTCATAGAAATATATAGGAGCAGCATACCGAATTCTGATTGGCTGAGCAGGATACGTGATGTTGCAGTGGCCACCATGCTAAGCATTAACACAATTGTCAGGATGGGGTTGTGGTTTGGTTCCCTTTGTGTGCGTTTCCGGAGGAATCCGAATGCAGAGAAACCTTGTGGTCTGGAATCTTCTGGTGTTTCTGGCTGCTAGCTCAACGATGCCGCTCCTCATAAGGTTGGACGTCAAGGATGATTCTCCCTGGTGTTCAGTAATGATTCTAGTGGAGATGGAGACCACCTGCAAGAAGGTCGGTCTGTGGTTGAGGCGCAACAGAAGATTCTGGGTCAGAGAGCCGATTGCGGCACTCTGACTTGAATAGCTTGTAAGAGTGTTGGAAGTGAGAGGTCATGAGAGTTCTGCTAAACACTTTCAGGGCACATTTGATGAAGGACATTTCATGACCATCTGGATGACTTAAACTATAACTTGCAAATGAAGCAAAAACTGGAGACTTTCTTTTAACTTGTGAATATGCGTGTTTCCTCAAAGGAGTCCCTCAGTGAATAAAACACATGGTGATACGGTAAAAGCAGTTCTGTGAAGTGGTAAAGATAGGACGCTCAGCACCCTAGCTCTGCTATCCTCAAGCCCCTAGTTCCTAACCCATCCTTTCTCTAGAATCAGCATCCCCTCTCTCTCCCATGTGTCCTCTGGTGATTCTGCAGCACTCTTTTGGAGTGGTTCCTCTTGCCGTAGTGGAGTAACGTGGTGGGGGCAATAGTGGCAGATAGCAATCCGGTACTTGGTTATGGGACCAGGCTATGGACGTAGCCAGCGGTAGACGCCACTATTGGGCCTTTGCATTGGGCCTTTGCATTGATGTTGTTCGACATTTGCTAGAATGCACCATTGAATGCATGCAACAGTTCGCCGGGCACCGTACTGTGCAAGTTTCACCACCATGGAGTGGAGCACAGCCTGATATTAAGGACCAGAGCTGTGTTCATGTGAGTAGTGTGCTCATGCTTGTGTTATGAATTGAGAGGTTTTATATCATTAGCTCATCCATTGGCGACCGCTCCTCCAAAACACTGTCTTTTTACGTCTCCTCGGAGTCGCCCCCCGTGGGCAGGATTATAGCACCTTCAGGGATTTCCCAAACACTCCATGCCCTACACCACCAGCCTCTTGTTGGAATTGGTGTGGGTTTAAGTTTTCATTTCGCTATGGTACACAGTCTGATTTGACACCCTCTAGTGCACAATACCACCCCACAATTCTGGAACAAGAAACAGGCTGTATATAGAGCAGTGGTCTTCAAACTTTGTATGCCAAGGCCCCCCTGAGCAAACAATACATTGTTCGGGACCCCCCAGCCCCGCCCCTCTGTGTTGGTGTTATTTTTTTATAGAGATAGCTGTGAAATGTGTGATGTCCATAAACAAGCACACTGGATTGTTATGTATATGAGACTCTGACGAGCATGCCAATCAAAGATGTTGCCTCACATTGTAAATCCACTAGGCCAGGAGTCTTCAAAAATGTTTGGCCTGGGCCCCCCCCTGAGCAAAGTTTGGGCAAGCCGGGCCCCCAAAAAAATGTCAAATGGACAGTATGTATTGAGTACCGTCTCTGCACCCTACTCCCAGTATAGTCCCTGGGCTCCTCCCACCTGCTCCCATCACAGTGGCTGGGCTCCCTCACCCCACTCCTACCCAGTCCCTGTGCTCTCCCTACACTATCACACAACCTGGGCTCTCCCCACCCTGCTCCCACCACTATCCCATGGTTCCCGCCCATCCTGCTCCCATCACAGTGGCTGGGCTCCCTCACCCCACTCCTACCCAGTCCCTGGGCTCTCCCTACCCCATCACACACGCTGGGCTCTCCCCACCCTGCTCCCACCACTATCCCATGGTTCCCGCCCATCCTGCTCCCACCACAGTCCCTGGGCTCCCCCATCCCGTTCCCAACACAGACCGAGAGCCAGTGGCGGCTCGTGAATTTTTTAAGTGGAGGGGCATAATTATTTCCCCCAAAAATGCCATAGCGACCGAGCGCAGTGAGGGAGTCCGAACCAATTAAGGCGGGTTCGGGGGTTTCCCCCCATGAATTTATTTTTTAAAATAATGGGTTAAAATGTTGCATTGTAGAGCATTCTTTAAAAGAAAATGGGTAACTATCGAAACAGTTTGCAATTGCTGTTGGGGAGTCCAGGGGGCAGGCATGACATGTTGTACTGGACATCTATGATAGATGTCCAGCAAAAATATACCATCCCTGTCCCCTGGGCCCCACTAGGCCATGATTCAATAAAATAAATTAACATAAACATACCTTCTGCATTGGTCTGCATGTGGGTGCTGAAACACCCTGTTCCAGGCTGCTATGTCTGTATGTGCGAGGAGGCGCAGGAGCTCCCCCGCGCACATACGAACATGCAGTGCCCCAGCTAGCATTTCCAATACAGTTATGCAATGCTGGCGAAGCAAAACGCCCTAGCCTTGCATGGCCCAGTGAGCATGTGCGGCTGGGGAATGAACTGAATTGTCAAATGAAGCGCAGACTTTCCCATGCGGTGAGCAAGTTCTGCTCATGCAGTGATGGTTGGTACCTACTCTCGGGAGGATAGCTCTGGTGTAACATGCTCGCCTTGGAAGCAAGACAACGCGGAGCAACACAGGTTCGATCCCCAGGTCCGTGCTTAGAAACCTCTGGGTATTAAGCGCGTTACAAATAACCAATTAGCGTTATAAATAACCAATTACCTACAAAAGGGTCTAGGCCAATGCCAGCTGCCATTCCAGAGTGTGTGGGAGTCAATGTCCCGGAGGGCAGTGCCATGAACAACATGTTCTGGCAGATTTGGACATTATGCCTAGTGTTGCGGCACGTGTTCGGTTGGGAAGAATTGGTGGCCAAGGCAGAAATTCTTAGAATCAACCCCCCAAGCGCATTTGAGAATTTTGCTGTGATGCCATGGCACAGGAGACATTTGTAAATAAATGTGTCTTGTTTCTGGATGGGGGCATTTATGCTGATTTCTTTTTCTTCTACCATCCATTAAAAAAAGTAAGAAAAATATCATGTAATGTTTTGGGCGTTCACTAATAATATGTCCAATACACAAAAGTTACAAAATAGGAACCATTCAGTGGACATTCCATGAATCCTACTTCAGGATTCAGGATGGAGACTTTAGCCTTTCTCAGCTCTTTTTGATGGGGGTGCTCCATTTGCTCATCTAGGCATGGAGTCTGCAAACAGGGGCAGTTGTATTTCTTAACACCATAAACATGAGTAAGTTAGAAGGCTTGCGAGTCTACTCTGGGAAAACAGTATAGTTATTTCTGAGCTTTGATAATGATGTTTTGCAACAAGTTCTCCCATATGAATGTCCTCCGCTCACACCTTAGAGTGGTCCTTCAAGCAACTTCTTTCTATTCTGGCTAGTGTCTCCTGAGAGAGATGTAAACATGCAGGTTGTGCCCCCACTTCTAAGAGAAAGTAAAGATGCAAACATGGTAAATTGCTTGTGAGCACCTGTGTTATGCTCTGCTCGTAGACACATAGAATGCAGCACACTTGGTTCTTCACATGCTGGGAGAGTGTGTCATAAAACGTATGGTTCATCATCACCCCAGTCCCCACCATCCATCACCACCAGAATAAAATGCAATCTCCAGAGCTAGAACCACGGTAGCTGCCACCACCATTCACTGCCTGGGCTGCCCTGTCCCCTGGGACACAGAAGGCCAGTCTCTGGCTTACATAGGATCTGCTGCTGGCCTCGAGGACCCTGTCACTGTGCTTACAATAGCAACACTATCTCTACACAGTCGAAAGGGATATGGTGCTCGTTCATTTGAAGGAATGTTACATGAGGCCTGCGGGCGATTTGGCGCTCTATCAAGAATTCAAATAAATAAATAAAACAAATAAATACTTGATCTACATGAACTGCAGGGAGGCTTCTCCCACGGTCAGGGATAATGGAGCCAGCACTAAACACGTGCTCTGACTGTACACTCGCTGTGGGCCAGCCTAGAACCTGGGGGATAGCTCAGTGGAAACGCACTTGTCTTTAAAACAAGAAAATGCTGAGCAGCACAGGTTCGATGCCTGGCCTTGTGCAGTTGTGCTTAGAAGCTGTAGTCCGGCATGAAGATCAAAATAAAACAATAAAAAAATGAATTTCAGTTTTTATGTAGGATGTCAATGGCCACACGGACACCTGCTGTTGGTGACACAGATTGTTTTAAGAACCAATACTGCAGTGTGTCATCGTCCTTGTCAAGCTGGCATGTGTGGCATGACTCCTCACCCATCTCTTTTACTGTAGGCCCACTGCCACTTCCTGCTGCTCTCCAGGTGCAGATTCATTGAAGAATGCAGAATCTGGAAGCGAGTCCCACTGGGGGGGAATGTGTGAGAGTTTTACACCCTCCATGGGATGCCCCTGTTCCTGAAACGGATGCAGTGGAGAGGGTTCTACCAGATGAAGACAGACTTCTTACTGGCTCTTGGGGATGCCCAGTTGTTGTTGTTTCTTGTTCTTGAAGCCTCACCTCTGAATGGAAGTGATCTTGACAACACGCCTTGAATGCCGTTTTATTTATGTGTCATCCTAATTTCCATAGTCTGGAGTGCAGCCACTTTAAACTTTAAACACAGGTCAACACATGACACCAAAAGATAGTCATTGTTTTCTTTCATGTGTTCTATATGTGGGTCAAAAACACAAAATTGGACCGAGAGGTTGAGAATGGCAAGAGACTTGTAAACGGTTTATCGTCTTTTCATCGAAAAAAAATGCATCGAAAAAGAAATGCATCGATGAAAAACCATTGAATGTAAATGCATTGAAATGCTATCCTTAACATTTAAAAGTTCATATCCATCGAAACTTGTCCATCGGATATAGGGATGGACAAGTTTCGATGGATATGTGCTTTAAAATGTAAAAGATAGAATTTCGATTAATTTATTTTACACTTTAAAACGATACATGGAGCTGTCCAGTGCTGAAATTTCGGCACTGGCCAGCTGCTTGTAATGTTTTAATGTTTAATGTATATTGGGGGGGTTTCCCCCCACAGCTTACCCAACCCCCACCCCTTAACCCTAACCCAACCCTAACCCCTAACTCTAAGCCTAACCCTAACCCCAACCCTAACCCTAAACCTAAATCTAACCCTAACCCCAACCCTAACCCTAACCCTAACCCTAAACCTAAATCTAACCCTTAATCCAACCCTTAATCCAACCCTTAATCTTACTCTAAATCTAACCCTAAATCTAACCTCAACCCTAACCCTAACCCTTAATCTAACCCTTAATGTAACCCTTAATCTTACCCTAAATCTAACCCTAATTATCCATCAAAATTCATTCATTGAATATGCTTTTCGATGGATAGGAATTTGATGGATAGGAATTCAATGGAAACACCAGATACCATTGTTAATGTTTACATAAAGCAATTTAAATTTAAAATGCAAAACAATCATTTTATGATATTAGATAATCAGAAATTTCCGGCATCTTCATTTTTCATGATAAAATACAATTCCTATTAAATTCTCTCCATCGCACACATGCACTCAATCATTCATACTCAATTCATATTTCTCCAAAATAGCAATAGGTTTTAACATATGTAACCTAGTAACAAATATTATTTACAACATATTTATACACCCCTTTCTTGAGATGGTGTGCTATCTGTTGAACAACAGATACTATTTGGTCGACACATGTTTCAGTTGGTTGTTCGGGCTGTGAACTTTAGCCCTTTCTTATCCCAACCTTCTTCAGGACAGAAGCTGAGTACACGTTATGTCTCATTTCGGGGTACATGGAGCAGGAGACTTCATCTATAAATTCAATAAAAACAATAGCAGCCTATTACCACCATGTTGGGTTCTTGCCACCCACATTTCTTCAACATTGGCACAAGTAATTTGTGCAGGTAACAAGATCAGTACCCTGATTGCCCATGTGCAGAATGAAGATGAGGAGGGACGTTTCCTCTGCAAAATTCATCCCAAAAAAGCAGCCTTCTACATTTTACCCAAAGTGCACAAAAGTAAAATTTAACCTGTCGGTAAGACCTTTTGTATCAGCGATAGACTCTCTCTTGGAGCCACTCTCTGTATATACAGAATTATTCCGGAAACCCTTTGTCCTGAAGATGCCATTTACGTGAAAGAGACAACCAATATGATTAAAACCATCTGTATCCCTACAGTCCCCCTACCAGACCTCGACACCTGATGTCTGCACTTACCCTTGCACTTGCCACATGCTGGCCGTTACTTACTTATTGTTATTATCTATGTACTGCACTGTCCCTGCCCCCTTCCCACGCACTTCCGCGATCTGATTGACATCTGGTCTAGTAGGATCATTGTCCGTCCTCACTTTGTTCCCCTCCCTTGTCTTGTCGCGCCTTGAAACACTTGTGTATAGGCACGTTATAAATGCCATATCATATCATATCATATCATACAGAATGTGACTACCCAACCCTATGACATCCTGGTGACTATGGATGTAGAGTCCCTCTACACATCCATACCACAAATGGAGTGCCTATGAATTCTGTCCAGTTGCATCGATCAACGCGAGACTCCACACACGCCACCCACAGGATTCATCCTGGAATGTGCCTGTTTAGCGATGACGGAGAACTTTTTCCTTTTCAAACAACAGCTATTCAAACAGCAAAAGGGAGTTAGCATGAGAGAATCATTCGCCCCAGATGTGGCAAACCTCTATATGGCTAACTTTGAGGATAAATTAATCTCAGGCCACAATAATGCTCTAGAAAATCAGCTGGAATTCAATAACCATCTTATAACATGGAAACGATACATCAACAATGTGTTTATGATATGATATGGCATTAATAACACGCCTATACACAAGTGTTTCAAGGCACGACGAGGCAAAGAAGGGGAACAGAGGAAAGACAGAGACAGCGATCTTACTAGGCCAGGTGACATTTAGATCGCGCTAGTGCAGGGGAAGGGGGAATGGGAAAAGTACGGGGAGTAAGGGGCAGTGCAGTACATGGGATAGACAATAGATTAAATAAGTGCAACCAGCTGTTGGCAAGTGCAAGGGTAAGTGCAGACATCAGGTGTCGCTTGCTGGTAGGGGACTGTAGGGATACAGAAAACAGTCCACAAGTACGAAGGTTGCCAGGGAGGCAGTGCAGGTGTGCAACTGGTGGGGGAGGGGACCTGGGCCCGATATCAGAGGGTAGCCAGTCGACCAGTGCAGTGTCAGCAGTTTCTGTTTCAGCCAGGAGTTCAGCAGGGGAGAGGAGGAGAGAACGAAGAAGCAAAGAGGAAGGTCTTCGGGTGATTCCTGAACTGGAGATGGTTCTCCTCAAGTTTCAGGGAGGCAGGGAGGCTGTTCCAGAGGGAGGCCCCAGCCAAAGAAACAGATCTACCACCAACTCGTTGCTTAGAGAAGCGACTGACTCTGAGGGAGTTGGAAGCGGAAGAGCAAAGAGCTCGAGAAGGAAGATATTTAGGAAGAGAGAGTTGAAGGTATTGAGATCCCAGGCCTCCAAAGTCCTTGTGGACAATGCAGAGGGTTTTGAACTTAATCCTCGCAGCCACCGGGAGCCAATTCAGAGATTTCAGTCCTGGAGAGATACGATCCCTGGGCTTGAGGCCAAGGATAAGTCTTGCAGTCCTGTTCTGGATGAGTTGCAGAGGGCGGAGAGTAGAAGCAGGCAGATTTAGAATGAGGCTGGTGCAGTATTCCAGCCTAGAGAAAACTAGAGCTCTGGAGACAGTGAGCTTCTGGAGGAATGTAAGGAAAGGAAGAATACCTCTGAGGTGGTGCAGCTGATAGTGTGACTTCTTAGAGACGTCAGAGATGTGAGAAGAGAAGGAGAGTGTGGAGTCGAAGATGACCCAAGGTTTTTAGGCTCACAGGTGGAAGCAGGAATAGGGCCAAGAGAGGCCGGCCAGAGAGTGACAGGAAAGGAGGGAGCAGGTGTGCCGATGAGGAGAATCTCTGTTTTACTGGCACTAAGGCAGAGATCATTGGCGGCATACCAGTCCTGGATAGCAGACAGATAGTCTGAGATGAGAGAAGGAGGAGAAGTGGCAGAAGGGAGCCTGAAAATGAGTTGAGTGTCACCCGCATAGCACTGAAAATTGGGGCAGATAGTGTCAATGCGGTGGGCAAGAAGTGCCAGGTATTCGATGAACAACCAGGGAGAGAGGTTAGACCCCTGGGGAACACCGCAAGTATAAATAGAGATAGATGATCTGGAGGGGGATAGCCACATCCCTTACTAAATTCCACGAATAGGTGAATACATGTGTTAAAAACTTTAAGTTCACCATTGAGTGGAGTATGGAACAAGTGAGTTTTTTATACCTTATCATCCGTAAATCAGTAGACAAATTGAGAACTTTTCACAGGAAACCAACAGACCGAAATTCTCTCCTACATTTCTCAAGTTTCATCCTGTGGGCCTGAAACAGAACCTCCCATATGGTCAAACTTTAAGGATCAGATGCAATTGTTCGGAAAAACATGAATTTGACTTTCATGATGATCAACTGAAACACAGGACGAACGAGAGGGTCTATCCCAAGAAAATGGTTAAAGATAACCTCAAAAGAGCTGTCAATACTCACAGGTATGTTTGTCTAACCCCTTGCGAGAAAACAAAGAATGACAGATTAATGTGTGTAACCACCTTTAAACCTATTAGAAACCAGATAAAAAGGATTGTCAACAAGAACTGGCATATGGTTAAACAACAAGGTAGCTTATCTCGCAAACCTATGTTCGTTTTGAAACAGAATAGCAACTTAACACAAAAATTGGTGCATACCTATAGGGATATTGACAGAGACCAGACCATTCCTAATCAATGGGGCATGCCCCCAGTTGCAGGGCACCACAAATGCAGCAATTGTGCTGCGTGCCCCTATGCAGAAACCAGATTCCAGTTGAAGCATGGACATATTGAGTGGCAATTGAAACAAAACACTGACGGCCTTGCCGAAAAGGCCATCTATGTGATACTCTGCCCATGTAACCTCATCTATGTAGGCAAAACTACTAGACAAATACTATAGAGGATTTCTGAACATAGATCATGCATTAGGAGCAAAGTAGCAGACAAACCCCTGGTGTAGCATTTTATGACATTGGGACACACAGATAAAAACCTGAGGTGGTTTGTGCTACAGATTGGGAAACAAGAGGCTCGTGGAAGGATATTGGCCATGATCCTACATTAAACTGAACAGCGATGGGTTTACTCACTTGACAGGGTACGGCATGGTTTGAATGTTGCGGTCGAATGGAACAATTTGATAAGTACTTACTAGACAGGACACACTGGACTCGGGTGTCAGAGAAAGGAACTGGTTGAAACCCTGCATCATATGAGATATAGTTTGTGGCACAGAGATGAACGGACAGCATTGCCTCATCAATCATTTTATTAGGCAGGAAATGATGTTCCAGGATAACAATAAGAGACATGGTTGTCGCTCACATGATGAAAAGGCCTTTGTACGGGGATTGCCCTGTGGGTAGCAATGGATCCCATAAAATATGGGTCTTTGATATTAATACCCCCATTATTTGCAGGAGATGGGGGGCCTGACAGAGCACCACCTAGATGCGGCTATCCATTTACCTCCTATTTGTGGAGATACGATGCGGCACTACATGTCCCATCAGCACCCGAGAATTGTGGTTGGGTACAACATTGATTAATATCCTGAGACTATGGTCTACATTCCTTACCAGTGCTATTACAAGATGGCCCTCCATGTGCAGAGTTTGCCTGATGGTATTTTGATAAATTGGCAAGAATTTTGAGACAGCCGTGTGAGAGGAGGAAGAAAGAAATACGTGATAAAACATTCAGCCTCATTACGGTTCCGGCGGTAACTGTGCCGGTAAAACTGGCAGGTAGGTGCCGAACCCGTAAACAGTTACCGGCACCCGGAACGTCAGGCGCTGGTAATATGTTGTGTCCCATTCCCATAGAGTCCAATAGGACACCTCTATGGGAATGGGGACCACGGAAACACCGGCACAGGTAATAACGGTGTTGGTGCGTACATGTAAGTCTGTGGGCAGGTGCAAGTCCGCACCCACCAGACTTGTACTTTGCCAGTCCGGATACAACGGTGCCGGTAAGCTTACCGGCACCGTTGTTTCCGGACCGGCAAAGTTATAATGAGGTTCATAGTCCTGTTTCTATGACCATTGTGCAACAACATATTGTCGACACTGAAGGGCAGAATGCAAGACGCCCATGATACGAACTGACCCCAGTGTGAGAAGACGCCTTACGGTAAGGAACTGAGGGACTTGAGCCTTTCACAGGATTGTGGATGAAACACGGGTTGCAGGATTAGATATGTAAAACGCCCATATATTTATCATACTTCCTGCAGTCGGTTGGGCCGCGAGGCATTTTGCCACACTTAGGCATGCCATGCTTCTATAGATCTATGCAAGATGTTAAGTTCGGGATAATTTCCTGTGGATACGTCCGTTATCTGTTATTTAGACACATGGAATAGGAAAACGGCACACACACTTTTAGTATTAGTATTAGTATACATATGAGTAAATATGTGGGATGAACATAGTATGCCACAAGATGACTCATGGTCGGGCTCTTCTGTTACTTTTGAATTTTATATACAATAGAATCACGAACAGGAGGAAAGGTCTGACGGCAATATACTGCCACGGCTACAGTGACCTGAAGTGTGACCTGGTGTTCTGTTCCGGGTCTATTCAAGCAATTCCAGCTGCAGCAGTGGACATTTAAAGTGCTGCAGATTTGCACTATAGTGAGTAGTTTTAGGAAAAGATAGGATATCTGGGTACTCTGTCCTCATCCTCCTGTGTCTCCCCACAAGCTCGGCTGTGAAGCTATCTAATCGCCTGAGCATTTAGGATTTGGGCCACCATTTGTGGACTGCCTCCAAGACATAAGTTGGAGGTGAGTTCAATTTATGTGACAATTAAAGTTACATGCACAAATTACTTGTGCCAATGTTGAAGAAATGAGGGTGGCAAGAACCCAACATGGTGGTAATAGGCTGCTATTTTTTTTTAATTGAATTTATAGATGGTATCTCCTGCTCCATGTACCCTGAAATGAGACATAACGTGTACTCAGCTTCCGTCCTGAAGAAGGTTTGGATAAGAAAGGGCTAAAGTTCACAGCCCGAACAACCAACTGAAACACGTGTCGACCAGATATTATCTGTTGTTTTAACAGATAGACACAGCATTTCAAGAAAGGGGTGTACACATATGTTGTAAATAATATTTGTTATCAGGTTACATATGTTGAAACCTATTGCTATTTTGGAGAAATACGAATTGAGTCTGAATGATTGAGTGTGTGCGTGCGATGGAGAGAATTGAATAGGAGTTATATTTTATTATGAGAAATAAATGTGCTGGAAATGTTTGTTGATCTAATATCATAAAATGATTGTTTTGTATTTGAAATAAATTGAAATTGTTTTATGTAAACATTTACACGTCTCTTGCCATTCTCAACCTCTCGGTCCATTTTTGTGTTTTTGACTTTAACTTACCTGGAAAGACCGTGTAGTATTGCAGGTACCCTTTTATTTTATAACTATATGTGGGTCATTCACACCAGCTATGCAATGTCTGACTCGACCATGTTATCGTGTTTTTTGTCCTTCTAACATTTAAAGGGATTAATTGAAGTACCTCCACACAGTGGCAATGGGATATGGCTCACATGCTATGTGGCTTCCTCAAAGGGCCATAGCAGACATGGGCCTCATTACCGCTTTGGCGGTAGCCGTGCCCTTGTTAAGGGCACGGCTACTGCCAAACTCGCTACCAGCCCCGGCACCCGTGAATGGGCCGTTACCAGCCCATTACGAGATGAATGGGCTGGTAATTGCCCATTCATGGGTGCCGGTATGGTCGGCCTCCCGATCCCCATTCTTCCCCATAGGGCAGAATGGGGGTCGGGAGCATGGTTGCACCGTTCATAGCGGTGCCGGTGCAATCATGAGTTCTTTTCGTGGGTGCCGGTCTGCACTCCTGGTCAGACCACGCGTGCAGTCCAGCATCGACAAGCAGAACTCGTAATGTGGCGGAGAGGTAACAACGGCGACGGTAGCACTATCGTCACCGTTGTTGCCTTTCCGCCACATTCATAATGAGGCCCATTGAGTTGGGGTGTAGACAGCTCCCATCTAAAGCTCAGCTGTGACTGTAGCTGTAGTCACCTGTAGAATTGCTTTGCTCCAACAGTTAGCCAAGCATATGCGATGTGCGATTCCTGCAGGTTGGAACATGCATTTTAGCTGTGGAGTAGGAGATTTTGCTGCACCTGGAACACGCTCAAAGCATTCCAGGATCACAAACTTTGGCTCAAATAGTTGGATTACAAGGTCTACAGTAATAATGTCTTATAGAGTTTACTTACAATAAACACAAATTGCATAATAAAGCCACATGACAGCATGTAAATCCTTATAGAAACATGTTAAACCAAAAGAATATCATTGTGGCTTTAATTTTCACATCCAGAATGGTAAACTATAAGTCCCAGAATGCAAGATAATGCCAACAGGAAAAGGCGAACTAGCCCCACGGTACTTTCATTGATTTAAGACATGTAATAAAATAAGTTGTGTAATAAGCACAGATAGATATTCAGATTCTGTTATTCATGATGTTGAAAACATTTAATTAGTGACTTAAAGCAAATGTATTGTTTTATATATCACGATAGTAGACCTCATGGATATAAACAAATCTTTAAATGGGTGCTTTGTGTTGCTCACTTGAACTATCACAGACTTGCAAGGGAAATTGGTGCTTTCCAGGGTCTTTGAGTTGGAAATGTCCCATCATGCATATGAAAGGCTCTGCCACTGATAAAAGAAATGTGTTTGCAACCTGAGCACCTTAACGACCTGCAGAGCCACGGGTGCTGTGTGTGTGTGTGTGTGTCTGCCAAGCTGTGACTATGGAAAAGGCCAGTGCTTGAATGCCCGGCCTAAGCCAAAAACCAAAGCGGCAAGGACGCGTTGCTTGAGCCTTTGAACTAAACATACGATCTGTAAAAATTGAAATAACTAGTGGTATGGCATACCAATAATTTATACTATACTTCCATCTGTGGCCTAACCTGTACAAATTGCCAAGCCTAGTCCCTAATATTTCAAAATGGCCAGCTTCTCTGAGTAATTTAGTTCTCAGTGTGCGCACTTCAAATAATCTGCACTTGTGGTTTAATTGGCGATAGCACTGCTTCATATATAGTTATAGGGAGCTTTCGCATATAGCGCATCACCAATTGTTCATTGGCATACTCATGGCACTACTACTTAAAGAAATTGGAACTCTAACTAATCTGCATCCCCATCTATGCTGTGTGTGTGTATTCTGCGCATTGCACCAGGTGTGTTGCTTTCATCAATGCGACAGCAGTTGTACATTCTGTGAAGCCGCTAATCAGAGTTCTGTATCGATGCTGGTGCATGTGTACCTTTGGCATGCAACAAAGTTTCAGTGTCCTGAGTGGTCGGAGGAGCATTTTACAAAAATGACAAATAAGATACCGTCTATAGGTTTGCAACCATTTTATCAAATGCATTATTACTTTGAGACCAGCAAGTGTGGTCCAGAAGTGTCTTTTGCCTCTGGGGATGCCAGAACCACTAAACCGATCATAACAATTGTTTTCTAACTTTAAACCATTATGCCTCCTCAACCCATGTGTGCTCCTTCCCCATCCATCCCACTACTTGCCTGTGCCAGCAGTTGCTGCAGCACCAGACATGTGACATGGAGCAGCAGGCGTGTGATGGGCTGGCGGTGGGCCGATCTAGCACTGAGCCGGATTGCCGGCGCCACAGCACCGCTGGAGCTAGCATTAGAGAGCCAAGATTGTTTGGGCTCTGGCACTTATTTTGTGTACAAATGAAGCCCTGGCTGGTCCCACTCACATGCACTATGTTACTTCATATGCCCTATCAATTATTATGTGCCATGCTGGATCCCTGCCTTTCCACAGGATGCACCCTTTCTGTGCAGAGTGCAGGTGACACAGATCAAAGGAATTCCATACCATAGAAATGCGCGGGTGATATCATTGACTGTTAAGCAAAAGCAAAAGAAGGAAGAACATGGCATCCACAAGGCATACAGGTACAAACGGTGGTACGTGTTGCTGTGATGCTCCATTAGGTGCTGTTGTTGATTTTGAGTGTGCACAGAATAAGTACCTTGTGATAGTATTTCTACTCTCTAAACCTACGTGGAGATTGTGGTGGTAGTAGGTGCCCTACGGGCTATGTGTGTTCCTCAACCTTGCTCTGGTCCACTGCTGCAGTTGCACTCAGCCTCACTCATGATTGACATAAACACCTCTCCCTAGGTTCTCTAGTGAGAAGAGGGCATGTAGTCAACGTCATGGCCATCCTCATCAGACTCATCAGCATCAAAACCATAGCCATCATCGAAATCAGAGGCCGAAGTGGAAGGGGCGGGGAGGTGCAAGCCGTGTGCTATGCTGAGGGAAATCCTGCCCCACTAACATGGGCATGGTCTGCAGCACCTGCCATACACTGCATAATGTACCTATACTTTGAAAAGCTCTTGATGGCAATTCCCAATTTACCTGAAACATTCATATCGACTTTGACAGAAGATGCGTTTCACAAATGTGCATTCAAAACTATTGGCTATGACACTTTCCCTTTTCAAGCGCAAGTGAATACTATACAGACCATTTATTGGAAACTTTCAGAAGGTATGACAGGGTTACCTTATTGCAAACCATAAAAGCAATATGCATTTACCTGTATTTTTTCGCTGCAAAGAGCACAAGATAGAGATGGACTGCACACATGGCCTCGCTTCTAACGGTGCCTTTTTGCAGATTGCCTTTTAACCCCTTAAGTGCCAGGCTATTATGCAGGTCTATGCAAAAAGGACGAGCATCCTCGTCCTTCGCACTTATGCTCTTCCTGCTCTGCCACTATGAGCCCATAGACATTTGTTCAGCTATTCACTGGCATTATTATAAAAATACAGTCCTGAGATGCACGGCCATTCAAAACAAGATAATGGCTAATTGTTGACCATGAGAAGTGTACTTTGTAATGATTTAATTACACACTGTAAAACAAAGGCAGCAATTCAAAAACACACACTGCATGGACTGCTGTCATGTTAGGGGTACATATCCGCATAACAACCTGCTAGTGTAGTAGTAGCACTAGTAGTTTGTCATTTATATAGCACCTTTATCCCATTAAAATGGCCTTAATGCACTTGGAAGGGAGCGCCCTCCGGGGACCAAAGTATGGAAGTTGTCAGGAAGATTAGAATGCGTGTCTGCATTTGACCACGGTAGAGAGTTGGGTGGGCTGACCCAGCCCTAGAAAGATATCCATGATGGCCAGGCATGTGGCTGGGTGCTGAGAGGTGGTCAGGAGAGTGCGCAAGTGCGAGAGACTTGTGTTGTGTCCAGCTAGCCCAAATGTTTTGACGTAGATCTTAGCTGCATTCTGATGGCAGAAATGTTGTGCTTTGTGTTTTAGTCTGGTGTATGGAGGCGAGTGTGTGCATGTGGGTGGCCATGCCTGCGCTGATGTCCACCAGAGTGGTACGTGAATGCGGACCATGGGGCTCTGTTGGACCTTTTCCTTTGATATAGCTATGTTATCAGATTGTCCAGTCTGCTTAGAATGTGTTCTTTGTCTTGCTCTTTAGAGTATATTGGGGAGGAACTGACTGTGTCAAGACCTATGTATTATGAGGTAAGTGTGAAAAGGGGAAAGGGTTTTCAACTTGCTGGAGGGAATAACCAGGTTTTGAGGGCCTTTCTGAAGGAGATGTAGTCCTCTTTGGATGTTCAGTGGGAGGGAGTTCCTAGGGTGTGAGCTTGGACGGAGAAGGAGGAATTGAAGGGAGGGATCAGAAGGAAGGAGTGCAGAGCCAAATCTAAGGTTTCTGTAGGGTTGGTAGCGTGTAAGCTTGTGTTGGAGGAAACCATGACCTGTCTTGTGAGGGGCGTAGTGGATAATGCACGTTGCCTTGAAAGTCACCCATCTGCTGCTACCAAGCCAGTGGAGCACTTTAAGAGCAGGAGGGATGTTTTCTGTGGGTGAGAGGGCCTGGAGTAGACTAGCTACAGAGTGTTGCATTCGCTGGAGTTTTCTGAGCTGGTAGGCGGAAGGGCCCATATGGAGGGAATTGGCGTAGTCTAGGTTGGAGAGGATGATAGATAGCCAAGATTGCTGAGACTCTGTTGTGGTAGGAGAGATTAGGGAGGATTTGTCTGAGGATGCAGAGGTGGAAATGGCACTATTTGGACACAGTGTTGAAGTGGTGATAGAGTGTTAGATCCAAGCCCAAGATGCATCCCAGGTTCTTTAGCAAGTCAGATGCTGCGGGCCAGTGTCCTAGGGAGGATGACCAGGGGGTTGTTTGGGGGAAGAGTGATGTTTTACTGCAGATTAGGATTTCATTTTTTCCAGGATTGAGGAGGAGGTGATTAGCCGTGATCCAGTGGCAAGGTTAGGGAGGCAGGAGGCAAGGTCAGGATGGGGGTAGGCCGGCGACTTGGGAATCTTGAAAATGATCTGAGTGTCATCAGTGCAGTTGTAGCAGGTTAGGTAATGAGAGCTGATGATTGCGGGAGGGGGCTTAGGAAGAGCTTGACGAGGGCAGGGACGCCCCCTGTCTGACCCCTTTGGAGACAGGACAGGGGGATCAGAAGAGGGGAGGATCATGATTTGTGAGTGGATTAGAGCAGCCTGAGTTAGAGTAGACATATAGTCCACGGGACAAGAAAGTGAGCGGCACAGCACTTTGAGTGACCCAAACACAGAAAACCAGTCACCGGCATCTGTTTAATAAAAACCTTTGAATCGTCTCCCAACTTCTGTGGATTATTAAGGCTGTTTGTGACCCAGAGTGGACATTTTCTACTGATTACATGAAACCACACCTTTTTTTTAGGATTGGTTTAGCAGAGAGGGAAACAGTGGTGGAGCATATTAAGCTAGGGGGGAACTAATTTGGTATGAACCAGCTGCTTGCCAGGTGTTATGCTTGTCCGAAAATGCAGCAGAGGATACCTCACTACAAATTCTGAGGTGGCAGAGTTGAAGGACCTCTGAACCCACAAGCCTTGACCTGCCATGGTAAGAAAGCAAGCCGAAACTACTTCTGTAATTTAGAGGAAAAACTGAAATACCAAGTTCAACTGCTTTAGAAAAAAGCAGAAACAGCTTTCAGATACCTTAACCCTCATTCAGTAATCTGTTCATCAGGGA
Source organism: Ambystoma mexicanum (assembly GCF_040938575.1). Classification (NCBI taxonomy): domain Eukaryota; kingdom Metazoa; phylum Chordata; class Amphibia; order Caudata; family Ambystomatidae; genus Ambystoma; species Ambystoma mexicanum. The sequence continues at coordinate 49,790,865 of NC_090923.1, forward strand.
AATAAAATTGGCACTTTTTCAATATTTCCAAATTATTTTTATGGTTTCAATATTTTGTACGTTGGAATAAGCCATTTTTACCAAATTGTGCAACATATACTATTCTTCTCAAAGGACACACAATTAAGAGACACCATGATGTGTTTTTGTTAGATTAGCCTTCTGACGTTCTCTGTGCTGGTGAAACACTGAGTTTAGGGTAGTACTATGTTTTGGCACAGCCTTCATATGTAACCTATGTTGCCCCTCCCACTTCTTTGGCCAGGAAAAGTAGAGCCACCAAAGCACAGAGTAAGGGTGAGAGGAATCATTACAGGAGGATTTAAAATATTTGATCTGTAGTCTTTTTGATCCATGCATGTAGATTGTGTTTAGGTTGTTCTTGGTCCCGAGAATCCATGAGTTTTTTTGTCAGAGTTTTTAACCATTTCCACTTAATGGGTTATGCAGAGGTTGGTCTGTATAGCCTCGCCTGTCCCCTGGCTAATCCACATCATCACAATCATGAGCATGATTTTACATTTTACTGGGTCACAATGGCTACTGTGAGGGGTCAAAACTTGAGACAGACAAATTTGTGAAGGTTTTTCGTAAGATGCCAAAAGGGTTTGATAAATCCCTCACTAACCCTACGCTAAAGAGGATTTCCCTGCCTTTCAAAATAACTAAAGGAAACACTCTAACAAAGGCAATCTGGCATAACCTTAATAACTCTACCCTTCCTTCCCCAGATTCAAAGCAGGAATTTATGTTGGTAACCAGTTCAAAATAGGAAAGTTCCAGTTTTCAACAAAGTTCTGGTGACAAGGTTCTTCTTTCTCCAAAAGTCTCTTAATGGGCCTTTTCCACTAGTAAGACTTGTAACAAAGAGTTCAACACAACTTATTAACCAAAAAACACTTTCACAGTTACTTCATAGCAACAGAAATGGTTTATCAGGATGATTCTGTAATGATTCACAAAATCATGTAGTGGCCTTGCCACTTCTTCTCTAAAGTCTTTAACCACAACGCAGTACTTTAACAACTTCTTCCTGGTCCAATCACCTGCCAGACTGCTACGTTAAAGTCCCTTACCGTGGCATACTCGCCTGCCAGGACGAATTCTACTGCAGGTACTTGTGTGGTAAAGTTCACTTCCAAAAACTTACTAAAGTCTTTTGACTTTCAACACTTCTTCTAAAAGAACAGGAAACACATTGGTGCCACATGAAAAGCAGATTATGCTCCTCTCCTCCTGAATGTCTCTATCAGGAGGGCAGCTCTTCTGCCACAACAAAGTCTTTTGGTTTTCAACAATATCAGTATGAACATGTTCAGTACGGGCTACATCTTCTGGGAAAACATAAAACAAATTGAAGCTGTTTGTTTCACTCCTGTGATTGCCAAGTGCAATGCAGATAATGCTCCTCTCCATCTCCTGTATGCTGGCTATCAAGAGGGCAGCTCTTCTGCCACACTTGTTTTCCCACTCTCAGGTCAATCAAATGTTGATAATGGCTTTTTGTCACCCTTTCTCCTCTTTCACTTGGGCAATGCTTATTTGGTTCTTTATCAACTATTGTCTCTTTCTCTCTGTGACAATAGAGGTTCCAATTAGAATCCTTCATAATTTCGCACTTGTGGTTTTGGCAATATTGATTGCTGTTAATGTCTCTTAATATTGCAATGGTATTTTTTGTAATTACAATGATGACCTTTTTATTTGGACCCAATGTTCTTATTCGTCCACTTTAGTTGTTTTACATCAGATTGGTGTGCAGAGGTATTGTTAGTCTGCCGCATTCACTTCTGTACATTAGGTCAGTATTCAATGTTCTTAAGAAAGGCTAGCCGGCGATCTTGTAGTATTCCGGGATCACATAAGCTTAGTGAACTCACCGGGTGCTGCATACGCATCTGCTCACTCCACTGCTTTGATGTCCTCTGCTTCAGCCTCTTCCCATTACAAGGTAAGATACTTCTTTCTGGTTCCTGCAGTCCACACCTATCGGGAGAGGAGCGTTCCCACCTCCACAAGCACTCTGGTGCTCGCATGCCACCGGAGCACACGTTGCATACAAGGTCCACAGGGGGCAAGCTTTCTGAAGCAATGCTTCCAGTTGCGCAACATCTGCATTCAGGGTCATAAAGGGTAATGACCCTCACAAAGCCGGCATCCGCTTCACACACAGCAGTGGTTCAGGCGCCTTTGCTTCCATGCAACTTCTGCTGCCACGTGGAGTGTCGACCATTACTCCACTTTCTGCTTCGCTTTATGGCCTGCACCTGTGGGGGCCTTTTATACTCACCACTCCCTCTCAGGTGTGGGTCATTACAATCACTGGACTGCACCTTGCAGTCCAGTGCCTCCAAATCCCTCTTCCTCATCCAAGTACTTTGGGCACTGTGGGACTTGAAGTCCCCAATGTTCAAATTGCCATTTTCTTGCTCAACATTGTTTTTACATGTACTAACTTCACTTCTAATATGGACTACGTTTTCAGGATGAAATTGAAAGGAGTCAATGATTGGTTAGGAATCAAAGGAGAGATAGGTTTTAGAGAGGTTAGGATGGCAATTTTCCGATGTCCACATTTCACGATCTCGTGTTGACTACAAGAGTACTTACCAGTATAGATGTGGGCAACTTTATAATGGGATGCTTTAAGCCGGTTAAATGATTGATTAGGACAATTTTCACAACCCCCAGGATAGATAGCTTTGGAACAAGAAATCTCACTCTGACAACGAGCCATTGCATATTCTGCATCATCAACCTCTCTTCCTCTGAGGAAGACAAATACTGTGTTGCACAAAACAGAGTGTTAATATTCTTTTGGGACCCTCTCCTCTGAGGTGATCCTCCCGGTTAATACCACCCCCAGGTTTAGGATCAGGTAGCAGCTGTCTTCCCCTGGCCACCTGGGAGGAGACTTTTGCAGGATTCCTCACACTACATACGCATTGTTGATTGGTCATAGGTAGTTTTCACATTTTCGAAGTGAATAGAAGAGTAGGATGCTGGGTATCTACTGAATTACTTTTTTGCTAATATTAGGTGCTCTTTATTGTTTGATTTTTATGTTTAATGCTTATATATTATCTCTACAAAACTCTGCAAGGAAAATATTGATAGCATTTAATGTTTATCACACACAAAAAAGTCATAGGTATTGGCACATGTAAACTCTAGAGGAAGACCCATGACAATATTGCTGTCCAATAGTAAGCCTTTTAGATGCTCCTGAGTAGTAGTTACTCTTGCACTAAAGCGCATAGACTCAACTTTCTCCAGAGCCTTCCTTTGGGTACAGCACTATTCTCTGCCGCTATGCAAGGAAAAGTATGCAATAAACAGTTTAAAAATAAAAGTGCAAGCTGCAACCTGCATACAGCACCGAACATGTGCAAGGGAATGTACAATGTTGGCAGCTCATCTACAATTAGAATGTCTGTCCTAAGTTACTGACCAGGCCCAAGATACATATTTCCATGTACCAGAAAGTATCCTGCAACTTTTAATAAAATGGAAAACTGTCCAATCTGAGATGGGAAGCACAGCATATGACAGGAAAAGCAAAACACGAATGTGGGTCTTGCATTGTGTTAATTTCCTTTGCAGGATTAAGAATCACTACTTTGAAACCTACATATGCTGAAAATTAGTCTTTGTGAAAAGAGTTGTATTGCAAAGAAATGTATACATTGTAGTGTTTTCTGAAAATGGAAAGTTAGGGGGAAAAGCAAATGCAACGTTAAGACCTACGATTGTAAATGAAGCCAACCTGAATGAAGCAAGGCCTGAACTGACAAATCGTATTCCAACTCACAACCATGCAACAACAAGTTGCAGGAAGGGGGATGCCCTGCTTTACTATGAGAAAAGTGTGAAAACTGGCATTGAAGCTGACCATAAAAACTGATGACTGCCTGGAGTTGATTCTCGGGAAGCCATGCCAGGCAATAACAGCAAATGGTGCCCATTTACCACTCAAATCTGTTTCTGGAATTGGACTAAATTCATTAAATATAAATTTAATTCATTCTGACCAGCGGTCAGTAGTGGTCCCCTCGATCATCACATCTGATGTCACAATCAACTAGGCCTTTTCCTGAATGGTAGAATTGCGCACATTTTGGGACTACATGTCTGTCCCAAGAAGCAGCCAGTTCCTGGAATGAGCTGAGGGGCTGGGACTGTAGTTAATAGAAAAGCCCTGCCAGCTTAACTGCAAAGAACTTTCCACACGACCAAGCTTTCGCACGAGTCATAAAATGCCCCGCCCTGAACTAACAGGACGAAACACCATATGTTCTATGGCTGGACAGATTAACTGGAGCTGCCATAGTTTAGGCTGGACTACTCAAACAGCCTCTTTCTAAATCTTCCTGCCTCTACTCTCTGACCTCTACAATGTATCCAGAATAGGACTGTGAGACTTGTCCTTGGCCTCAAGCCCAGGGATCGTATCTCTCCAGCCCTGAAATCTCTCCATTGGCTCCCAGTGGCAGCAAGGATCAAGTTCAAGACCCTCTGCATCGTCCACAAGGCTTTCTGGGGCATGCAACCGCTCTACCTCCTACTCTTTCTTCCTATACATCTCCTTTCTCGAGCTCTCCGCTCATCCACCTCAAACTCTCTGAGAGTCAATCGCTCTTCCAAGCAGAGAGTTGGGGGCAGATCTCTATCTTCAGCTGAGACCTCCCTCTGGAACAGCCTCCCTGCCTCTCTCAAATTTGAGCAGAACCACATCCGGTTACGGAAGCAACTCAAGAGCTTTCTCTTCACTTCTGCTTTCTCTCTTCCTCTTCACTGCTGATGTCCCAACTGCTCCATGCACTGGTCACCTGGCTATCATCTGAACTTGGGCCCAGGCTCCTGCATGTCCAGTTGCACTTCGCACTGCCTCCCTGTTCCCCTAGCACTTGTGGTCTGTATCTGCAACCCTACCGTACCTTCTCTCTGCACTTATGAGCCACCCGTTGGCTGCACTTCTTGAGTTGCCTGTACTTAGCCACACGCTGATTGCACTTTGAGCTAACTGCACTTCTCCCTTCCCCCCCGGCACTTCTCCCCTTCCACTTACCTGCACATCACAATCTGACTGACACAAGGCCTAGTAAGATCATTGTTTTGTCTTCCCTATGTTTTTCCCCTCCTTGTCTTGTCGCGCCTAGAAACACTTGTGTACAGGCGTGTTGTAAATGCCATATCATATCATATAATATTTGTAAATAGGATATAAAATGCACCATTGAAATTACATTTGATTTACTTTATCGCTTATAACTTACGTACATAATGTTGTTACATCATGTCGTAGAGACCTAATTCTTTTTAAATATTCAGCTTGAAAATACCTATTGGATGGTTCTACTGGACGTTAGCTTTATTTTGCAAATTAGGCACATGTGGATAGCTTCATACAGAATCGGTACACATTAATGAATTATATATCCTAGCTTCAGTGCCGACTAACCTTTTCCTTTGAGATGGAAAAACAATGTGTGTATAAAAGTATCATAACGAAAAAGACAAAAATGTGTAACTCATTCCCCATATGCCATACTGAGATGAAAATTGCACTATTTGATTTGCGTGAGAACAATCTGATGAACTGATTAGTAATATGATCACGTGTGTGGAATATGCTGTTAGAATATTACAAATGTTTAAGGCAGAAATCTCCAAAATGACATCACATCAAATGGGAGGGGAACTGGGTTTAGAAGCCACTCCCAATACTCTGCTCTCTTCATTAATATATGCAATCACTATTCAGGGGTTGGTTTAGTATGATGTTTATTTTGGAACACTGACCAATCACATACATTGACCAATTAGATAAGAGAAATGATACACCCCTTCAAGGGGTGTGGTTTCTGCTCTACAAAAGTTCAAACCCATAGATTCCAGGGACTCACTCACTCACTGATGGAGAGGAAGAAGGAGAGGAAGGTGAATTGATAACAACAGCGAAGAGAATGGAATAGATTGCCTTCCTTTTTGGACATATTATATGGATTACTAACTGAGCACTGTAAGAGAGGCCTTGAACTTGATTCTTGCAGCCACAGGGTGCCAGTGAAGAGATACAATCCCTGGACTTTAAGCCAAGGACAAGTCCAGCAGTCCTGTTCTGGATAATTTGTAAAGGTGAAGAGTAGAGACAGGCAGATTTAGAAAGAGGCTATTGCAATATCGCATCCTAGAGAGTACCAGGCTCTGGGGACAGTGAGTTTCTGGGGGAAAGTGAGAAAAGGCAGAATACCTCTGAGGAGAGCAGCTGATAGTGTGACTTCTTAGAGATGTCAGAGATGTGAGGAGAGAAGGAGAGGGTGGAGTTGAAGATGACACCAAGGTTCTTAGCCTCACGGGAAGGAGCAGGAAGAGGGCTCTGAGTGGGCAGCCAGAGAGAGAGAGGAAAGGAGGGAATAGGTGTCCCGATGAGAAGGATCTCAGTCTTACTGGAATTAAGGCAGCGATCATTGGCAGCACATCACTCCTGGATAGCAGACAGACAGTCTGGTATGGAAGAAGGAGCCGAGGTGGCTGAGGGGAGACTGAAGGAGAGCTTGATGTCATCCTCTTTAACACTGAAAGTTAGAGCAGAATGTAGCAATGCAGTGGGCAAGAAGTGCCGGGTTGTGGTTGAAAAGTCAGGGAGAAAGGTTAGATCCCTGGGGAATACCACAAGTAGAGAGAGAGATAGAAAAGAGGAAGCACCCCAGTTGGACCTGGGAGGGTCACTTAGTGAGAAAAGAGGTCAACCAGGCCAGCGTCTGACCAGTGATACCAAGGTTGTCACGGAGGTGATTGAGCAGTGTCGAAAGCAGAGGATAGATCAAGGAGAATGAAGATGAAAGGAAGTTCAGAGTCAAGATTAGAAAGCAAGTCTTCACGGGTGCTCAGGAGAGCACTTTTGGGGAGGGTTTTTTATTTTGTTGCTGAATATAAACATACACCTGATTTCTTGTTTTATTGTAGCAGCCTGTTTGGCATGGTGCCCAGGATTCGAAAGATTTTGATTAAAAGTCAGTCCTAAATAATTAATTGTGTCCATGGAAGCAATAACGTATTAGCCATTTATAATGGTCCTTGGTGACTTACTTCTGTTATCTGTAAACATGTTCATAGCTGAATTATTGCATTGATTTTAAGCACCAATTATTCATGAATTTGGTATAATAAGAAGGGTTTGTAATGTTTTGGGTGTTTTGGCCATCAAGCCGCAGTAATGGGCGTAAACTCATAATGGGAGATAAACATGACCAGTTCTCGGAACAGCAGTAACAACGTCACACAAAACATTGTAAAAATCTTTTTTAAAATGTTAAATAAAACACAGCCTTGTCATACTCCATGGTGAACAGCAAATGACTCTGTTCACAAACCATCAGAAGGATAGTGACCCGCAGCCATGTTGTTCTAAAGGCGGGTAGACCCAGGAGCACAGATCAAAGCGTGTTCACGTCCAGTGTTGCAAAGGCAGTAGCTAAGTCCATGCAAGCGAGGTGAAGTCGTGCACATTTAACAAGTATGGACATAGCCACAAGTAGATAGCATTGTAAGCCTTTGTATCTGGTGCCCATCTTCTTCATAAGCCCCGGTTAAACTGGGGCAAGAATATCACTTTCCCAGGACCATGTGATTATTCTGTTAAGAAGCATGAGTCAAGGAGAGATAGTGAGTGATAGCTACCTGGACTCAATCCGTCATCTTTCTTATAGATTGGAAAGATTAAGACACCGCAAAGCTTTGCATAACATTCTCATCCGCCACTCAATATCTATTCTATGCCAAGCATTGGCAATACCAACAGTTTGAGCTTTTGTGTAGGCATGGGAAAGGCATTTGCCAGGCACGGCCGTAGTGGTATTAACTGGCCATCGATGGTAGCAGGTGCAAAACGGTGCAAGTACCTGGACCTCTAATAGCAGTCCCTGGCAAATACCTAATACTTATACACAAGCCAAAACGGTTGGCTTTGCCAATGCTTGTTTTGACAGGATTTCAGTGAAGGGCGCGCAAATTGCTTATAAATTGAGTGGCTGAGGACAGACCTGGTTAGGACATTTATGTTACACCAGTAGTAGGATTGCAGCTCCAAGTAAGTCATTAACTCTCAGAGGATATGTTTGACAAAACACTGATAGGCACGTTTAGTGCAAAGTATGATGGTAAGGCTTTAATATAGCGGCCTGAAAGAGTTCCCTTGAGGAGGTGTTTTGGGTGGGGAGGGGCAGGAACTGGGTGGGAATGGCTTTAGAGATTAACATTTTTATGGGCAGTTAACGGGTGGGCAAATAGCCAAACAACATCTTCAAGCGTTGCGTCCCTCCTCTTGTGCCATTTCTTTCTATCTGTACTCTAATGCAATAGTTTCAGTTTATAGGTAGTGCATCCACCACCTAATAGTCCAAGCGAAAAATCAGAGCAAGTCTTGTCATTACCAGGGCTCTCCTTTGCCTTCAATGAGGCAATAGATCCAGATACTGCTTATTCCATGGAAATGTCTTGAAAGTTTGAAACCCTCCATACTTCTGGGTTCTTCAAAACATGCTTCATACACATTAGACGCCTCATTAAGCGCGGAAAAGGGAGCACCCCACTGTTGCGGAAAGTTTCGGAAGTGAGAGGTGATGTTCTATCTTTTGGGTTCAGATACCAATAATATTCCAAAATGAGCTGGTATCCAAGAGCAAAGCAGCTTCAGCAGGATCTCTCCAAATGCCCTCAAATCATTCTAGTTTGCTTGCTGCAAGGAGAGCTTTGAAGTGTTTCATTTAATTGATAACATCTGTGCTTGAGGAATTTTCATTTTTAAAGCGATGAGAACAATTCCTCGCTGGCTCTTTTATAATCATCATTCAGCCAAGATCTCCTCTGGAATAATTTATCTCTATTACAGGTTCTGCTTAAAGACTCTCCAATGTTTGTCAACGATATTGCAAAAAGAGTATTGCCCTGGTTATGGTGCTCTACACTATTCATACATTCGCGCTTTATAAGTGAAATAAATAAACAGTGAAGTAGCACATTGTTAGGACTCCTTCCCCCTCCTGGTCTCTTTGGCAACGCTGGGGACGCAGAGATCCGATAGGACGCAGTTCATGCCATTGCTGGATCCTCAGAACGCGGAGTCTTTTCGGGAGTGACATGCGCAGCACGTGGTTCCGAGGAAGGAACTGAACAGATCGGCTCCTTATTACGGATGAGACCGGTAGGTCCGCTGCGTCACTTCTATCCTTGGAACTGACGCTCCATAGTTCATGACTTCTCGCTTCTTACCTGTACTCGTCTTGCTTCAGCTCCTGGTTCCACCTCTTGCTCTGTCTCGCGGTCTGCCCGATCGCTGTCTGTTGCTGCTTTCCCAGGCTTCTGGCTTTCTCTTGCGCTGGACATGCGCATAGTTTCCTGCTGGTTCCTTGAGTATTATCATTTTCCGATGGATCCTTCATTTTCCTTGGACTCCAGCATCCTCGAAGGAAATCTCATCCGTCAGTCTTCGAAGCAGAATAGGTTCTTTTCCCACGTGTGTGTGTTATTCCCTTTGGGCTCTGCCCATGCAGCGCTCGTAGACCGCACTTCCGATTCTGGCTACAGACCATTGCTGGGGCTATGTCTCGCAAGCTAAACTTGGAAGTGCTGCTGCCGTCAGGTCAGTCCCTTGCATGTTAAACTTGACAGTAAGCGACGCCCAGAAATAAAAGATTTGACGGCAACATGGAACAACAAATACAGCAACTAACTTCCACCTTACAAGACCTCACTCAGGAGGTACACAACTTAAAAAGTGAAAACGTAACTCTGAGACGGATTGTTGCAGTAGGTGGAGCCCGCTCGAGTCCTGTATTGTACAGTACATTCTAAAACCATTGTATTTTCCATCTGATCAGTCAAAGGTCAGTTTTATGGTGTTTAACCTGGTGAGGGTGCCTTAGCGTGGGCCACTCCTTTAGTGGTTCCAAACAATCAGATTCTGGATTTCTCACTGGCATTTATGAACAGTCTGAAAGCCATGTTTACCCATCAAGCATTGACCATTACTTCTCCAGAACATCTCTTGGACATTCAACAAGGGACACTCGACATGTTAACCTACGTTACCAATTTTAAGCAAAGGGCAATGGAGACAGCATGGCCCGGCAAAGTCCTGATGACCCTGTTTCATCGGGGATTGTGGCAAGAGCTTAAGGATGAGGTTTCTAGCATCCCCAGACCGCCCAATCTTAAGGAAATGATTGCATTGGTTCTCCAGATAAACTTCCATCTACAGGAGCGGTCAGCTGAAAAGAGAAGAGGGCAAAGTCAAAAGCCTGTCACGTCTTCACGACCCAATCCCTGTAACCTTCCAGAAAATGAGCCTAAGCAAATCGGTGCCGCAAGAGGCCCTCTTACTCCTGAGGAACGCAATCACCAGAGAAGCATGGGGTTATGCATGTACTGTGCTTCCGAAAAACATTTGGTAAGATTGTCTCATTGCACTGCCTGGGTGGTGGGAAATGCCAAACCTCGACACTAAGGGGAACAAAGGACGGAGGAGGGTGCATTTGTTCTCATGCTTCAAAACTTCAAGACTACGGCCCTCATTACGACCCTTGCGGAAATCAACCGACCGGACCGCCATAGCGTAAATAGCGTTTCCGCCATTGCACGATGGAGCAAAGTGCGGCTCATTCCGACCCATCGGGCACGAGCACCACGCCATGGCGGAAGTGCAAAGTCCGCGATGGCGGAAATGACGCTAAAACGGCCCACACCGCCGCCGTACGGCGCCCTAGGTGCAATACCGCCACCCATCTCAGCGGACACCGCAGTGAGCGCCAACCGGAAAGTACGGTGACCGTAAATATACGGAAACGGAAGTAAAAGCATGGTCCCGGAACGGGAAACATCCCGCCGTACACCTATAAAACCACAAATTCCACACAACCATCAAAAATACTACCCTGAGACACATCCCAACCCGTCATCCACCCTAGTGAAACCAAGAAAAATGGGAAAAGTAGCGAAGAAAGCGTGCGACCGCAAGCGGTAGGTCCACTTCTCCCGTGAGGAACTCACGGTGCTCACAGAGACCCTCCAGGAGAATGCTGCCGCCGTCTTCTCCACGCAAATGACCAGGACGGCACTTGCGAACAAGAAGGCCATATGGGCCCTGGTGGCACAGCGGGTAAGTGCGGTGGGGACCGCACCCCGCAACCCACAGCAATGCAGAAAGCGATGGGACGACCTGCGGATACGCGTCCGTAGCATACTTTCTGCCAACCGCAACATTGCCACAGCTACCGGGGGAGGATCGGAATCACCCATCAAGTTGACCCCCTGGGAAGAAATCTGTGCCTCCACCATTGGAATGGAGAGCATAGAGGGAGTCGGAGGGATGGAGAAAGGAGTGCAGACATCCGAAGATTCAGGTAGGTGTCCCAAATAAAACAATGCCAAAACCACAATGTCCAATCATGTGAAGTACCACGTGCCCACATAGTGCAACAGGAACACATGTCCAGGAGAACGTCCACATACATAGGCCTGATAGCACACTTTAAAACTCACATCAAATACATAAATAATTAAAAATCCTAAAAACACCCTCTACACGTGCAGCAGGCACACCCTAACTGCAGGCTGCCAAACAACTGCACCCTCACTCCACACACAAATGAAACCACCTCCAAGGCCCCGACCCAAATCACCCTCAGGTACCACCCCAATGCATGTGATACATTGCCATTCCAATTCCCACAGACCCATTAATAACGCTCGCCCTCCTTTACTCCACCACAGGGTCCGATCCAAACGACGAGCTCCAGGACACCCCTACCAGCACACCTGCAAAGAGGGCCAAGACCAACGGCCAAAGACCCTCCACCTCAGCTGCAGGCATCAAGACACGGCAGCAGCACAAATCAAGTGGCAGCACAGAGGAGGGAACTCCAACAGGCACCCCAGCAGCCAGCATGCCCACAACAACACCACCACAGGTCCCCCCAATGGATGCCACAGTAGGCACTGCCTCTGGTGGCAGCAACACCATAGGTGACACTGCATTAATGGCAGCATGCTCCGACACAGAAAACGGGGATGTCGAAGTTAGATCCATCCATGACCTGTCTCAATCCCCCTGTCTGTACCATCCCGTACACCATGAGGATACCACGCAGGGGCACCCACAAGACGACGACTGGCCATCCCCCACAAGCCCTGTGGCAAGGCAACATGAGGTGACCAGCCACTCTGTGACACCACCGCAAATGGCCATGGCCCAGCAGAGGCAACAGTCCCTCGACCAGGTAATCGTGCAACAGCAGCAACTGGCCACGCTCCTCAAGGACCATGCCGATGAATGTGGGGGCACTAAGGCAGACATAGAAACATCAACTGAGACACTTAGGGCAGAAATGGAGAGAAGTACAGAGACACTAAGGGCACAAATGGAGAGTAGCACCGAGAGCCTGAGAGTAGAAATGGAGAGAAGCACCGAGAGCCTGAGAGTACAAATGGAGAGAAGCACCGAGAGCCTGAGGGGGGAACTGCATGCGACGTCCAAAGACGTATGTGCCGAACTTGCCGCAGTGCGCCGTGTGCTCACTGAGCTCTCACAAACCCTTAGGGACATGCATGGACGTGAGCAGGCAGAGACATCATCCGTTGCAAGTTCCGTCCAGGGCAGCCCCCAACGTAGATCTGGGAGGAACCTGCGCTCCACAGGCAGGGGTGCCCCTGATACCCGCAGAGGGGGCTTGCAATAGCGACTGCCCACTGACAATGAGCATCTTTGGACACTGGTGTTCGGGGGGGAGGTAGGAGGGTGGAGGGGGTGTGTTGGGCTCACTTGGGTGGCGGGTCGATAGGGTGTTTAACATGATATCACATATGCCATAAACAATGCACGATCATCCAATGAGATGTGTGGACGTTGATCTTTGTGTACGAGGCCATTATAGGCGTACAGTCCATATTGTGCATGTTCCAGACACACACAGTGCCACGAGTCCCGTGTCCATGTATCAGCCACCAGGCGTGAGTGCTAGAAGCATGCATCTATGAGATGCTGACGAATGTCACGGCCCTCCTGTGCCTCGCAGACTCCTTGAGGTGCTGCCACATCCCCACCCTCATCATGACCATCATCAGGTGCTTGCAGTTCTGCGTCAGGGGGCATGGGCACATTTCTACGTACGCACATGTTGTGGAGCATGACACATGCCATGATCATCTTTGCAACCTTCACATGGCGGTACAGGAGTGCCCCGCCAGACCTGCTGAGGCAGCGGAAACGAGTCTTCAGTAGGCCGAATGCCTGTTCTATGACTACACGGGTACGTGAGTGGGCATGGTTGTAGTCCTCCTCATGCTGGTCCCGTGGGTTCCGGACTGGTGTGAGGAGCCATCTCTTCAGTGGATACCCGGCATCACCTGTATGTGGACAATAAAGGAATTTTGAGGAATGCCATTGCTACGTACGCACCCCCCCCCTTCCTGCCAGGTCATTGCCGCATCACATACCCCACATCATCATGCATGAAATGAGACTCACCGAGTAGCCAGGATCTGTTCCCTGCGTGTCGCTCCATGTAGCGTGGTATTGTAGAGTTCCTCAAGACCATAGAATCATGGGTTGATCCAGGAAATCGGGCACAACAATGTGTAATGATCCTGTTGGAGTCACACACCATTTGTACATTCAGAGAATGAAATTGTTTTCGGTTGCGGTACTGGGCCTCCATGGCATGTGGGACGACCAATTCCACATGGGTGCAGTCGATGGCACCAATGCAACCCGGTATGCCGGCAAGTGCATGGAATCCCACTTTTGTGTTGGTAATTTCCTGCTCCGAGCGTGGTAGAGAGATGTAGTCGTCTGCGTGCTGCAGGAGGGCATCGAGCACTTGCAATAGTGTCCGTGAGAACAGTGGCTGTGATATGCCATGCAACTGTCCGACTGTGTGCTGGTAGGTGCCTGTGGCCAGGAAGTGGAGTACAGACACCACCTTCAGTAGGGGTGGGATGGCGGTTGGACTATCTATCATGCTGACAAGGTCAGCCTGTGTCATGTCCACAATGGCGGTTATGGTGTCCCGGTCCAAACGGTAGAGGGTGTGGATCTGCTCATCAGTGAGGTTGAACGGATGTGCTCGGAGGCGTGGGATTGCGGGCTGCCTGCGTGGTGGTAGTGGCTGTGCTGGCGGCCCTTGCTGGCCCTGCCTTGCCCTCCTCCTCCTCCTGCGTCTCCGCCGTGCGGCCGGTTGTAGTTGGTGTTCGTCTTCTTCTTGAAGTTGGAGTACTTGCAGTGCTATCAGGTCCCCCAGGGCCAACATAGCTAGTCCTGCCGGTAGCATTTTGGAGTGGGTGTGGTTGTGGGAGGAGACTGGGTGTGCAATTTATGTGTTTTCAGGCTGTATGGCCTCCACCTGTGGTGATTCATTCCACCTGTGCAAGCTGCTCTCCCCTTTGGGCGAGCACGTCCCGCACACAACGCTGCAATTCGACGAATGGCATCTTGCTATTACAATCATGTATTTGTACCCGATGGCAGTGTAACATTGGTTGATATGTTCATTCGGCTATGGTCCCATTGTTTCACATACTATCTTTGCAGTCGCGAACAGACTTGTGAAGGGTCAGTGGAACGTAGTACTCGAGTAACGGTGGACCCTCATGCAACACTGTACCGAGGTTCACCGACGGGCGGGGCGTCCCATTTGTGAGTGAAGGCAGTTGCCATTTTCACACACAGCCGCACTAGATGGATTAATTTGTGAATTCAAGCGGCCACAGATGCCTTTTCGACGTGATGTTGCAAATGAGGAATTCGAAGGGCGGCGCTTTCGGTTTTCAGCTAGCGGCGAGGAGATGCCCACAGGTCTGACTGCAAATATAACGTACTATTGTTCAATGTCCTTGGGACAGGGGCCATGGCGAGGATGCAATGATTGATATGAATAGTTTGGGATGCGCAATAGCGACGTGGGCGATGAGGCCGGACGTTCCCAAATACATGTTACTTCACAACACTGGAATTACGGGCTGGGGCACAGTGGATTTTGCAGGCTGCATAATGCACAGACTCAATGGAAATTTCACATGTTATGTGAGTATGGAAACAGGCGTTTTCATTACGGGATGAGGGAATGATGTATGGATGCATGGACAGATGATTTGATACAGAGTTTGCCATGTACAGGGCTTCTTGGAATCTGTCCGCCTCCCCTGCGCTATGTGATGCAGGGCTGCCATAGTGGGACCATCGTCTATCTGGCCTTGTTGAGCCCTCCCTGTCTCGACGCGCCTTCAGACACTTGTGTCTATGCACGTTACCAATCCCATCTGATGGATTCTGTTTTAACAGACGCATGCACAGGTACACTCGTTTGTGATGGTGTTTTCACCTCGATATAGATAGTTATGATTCGCAAGTGGTTTTTGGGTGGTGATGATCCTTTGGAGTGGGCTAGCATGCATATGGCTGTGGATTTGGTGTGATCATTGAAGTGAGTAATTCAGATGTAGTTCTGATGGCCATACTATTCTTTTTCATTTCATTTGGTTGACAGGTATCTCCTCCCCTTTTGCCACTGCCATCTGTATGCCACTCCTGCAGATGGATTTTACTCCCGACACCTGCTGCTTCGTGTTAATCAGTGGAGCAGCATTACGATCTTATGGGACGATCGCCAATGGGCCACATGCCCTTACGCAGTACTAGTGGCTAGGAGCAACATTTCGGCCTTTCAGCTGGACTAGTGCCTCCCTATTGGGACGGCCCTGCGGTTCTAGGCGCTTCCATGTTGCCTTTTCGTACGAGAATGTAGCCCCTGTGTACCATGAAGGAACAGGGCGTCACACAAGAAGTAGCTGGTCATTTATTGCGGATGCAGCCCACAATGGTGAAATGTATTTTGGAGTTCATGGCCTAATGGCTGTATGGGCTTGGAGAATTTGTTGTGCATTAAATTTCTATTCTGATATGAACCGTGTAGCGTTCTTCTTTGCAAGTGATGTGGCATATTACTATTTGGGGAGCGATGTATTGTGAGGAGATCTGCATTGGGTTCCAGCTTCGGGGTATGGTTGCGTGGTACTGTGCTGGGCGCGTTTGCCTACGAAGCCCAGTGAGGTCAGGGATAAGGGCTGCCATTATGACTGTTTTGATGATGTCATGCTCAGGGGCGGGGGATTAGCTTTTGTGTGACAGATGCCGGTCAGCCAGTTGGATTGGTGGAATGATGTGATTATCGGAATATTGCTGGTCACAGGTGCCTGTGTTTGCGTGCGTTTCTTGGTGGGAGACTGGGGTCATGTCCATTTGTATAGCTTCTGTATTCGTGCCATCTGTGCCCTGCAGCTCCCATTGGGCCCTCTTGGAATTCATTTGTTCGTTGGCAGGCATGGATGACTAGTGCATTTCACTGGTTGCATTGTGTGACTTCATTGCACCTACGAGGAGTTGTGCAATGTGGCCAGGGAGTGGTGTACAGGCACTCAGTAGGGCCGTTTACGGTTGGTTCGCGATGCCGTACTTCTCACCATGGCGGAATGGTACTTTCCGCCATGCTTGATGGCGTTAGGTGCATGTCCGCTAGGGTCAGAATTCGCGTACCGTTGCGCCATGGTGGTAATTACGGTTTGGCATGGCGCGTGCGCGCGTACTTGGTGCAGTTAGCGTTGGCGTTCACTACGGTGTCGCTAATGGCATCGTACTTTGCGGTGACGGGTCATGATCGCACCGAGCGCTATTCGATGGCGGTATTGCATTTCCGCCATCGTTTTTCGATTTCCGCCAGGGTCGTAATGAGGCCCTACATCATTATAGTCTTAAAGGTGGAATAGTACGATGGAAACAGAGTGATTACAGAGGTTCCAGCCCTTATTGACTGTGGAGCAGCTGGGAATTTTCTCGATGATCATTGGGTTTGTGAACATGCATTGCTCATGAACCCACTCAATTGCTCATACCGGTACAAGGGGTGGATGGGTATCCCTTATCCTCTGGGCCCATTAAAGAACACACCTCAAAAATCCAAATGTGTCCCGCATTGTTTTCTGCTGGTTCCCTGAGGTTTATCATCTTCCGACGGATCCTCCATATTCCTTGGACTCCAGCATCCTCAGCCGAAATCTCATCCGCCAGTCTTGGAAGCAGAATAGGTTTTTTCCCACGTGTGGGTTTTTCCCTTTGGGCTCTGCCCATGCAGCGCTCGTAGACCACACTTCCGATTGTGGCTACAGAGCGTTGCTAGGGCTTTGTCTCGCAAGCTAAACTTGGAACCATCAGGTCAGTCCCTTGCATGTTAAACTTGACACATGTTATTGTGATGCATATTAGGCTACTAGACTATAATCCCACTTTACCCTATGCGTACATGAGGACAACCCACCTTCCAGAATCGCTATTTTCCTAGCTAGCCTGCTAACCCGACCGGGTATTACCAAGGTCAGTGAAAGTGCTGCTCGCTCACTGTCCAGTCTCAGAACAAGTGTCACACTGAAAGTAAATTGATGAGGGGAAATCCCCAAGGCTAGCCTTGCCCTTCTGTGTAATGATATCCTGTTAAATCAGCCTCCAGTACTAGCCTGTCGTAATAATTTAGCATTTATATAGCGCTACGAAGCCTCAGGCATCGGAGCGCTGCTTATTCCCCACGGTGTGTGGTGCTCATTTATAGGGTGAAAGGCTGAGTGTGGCCCTGCCGGGATTCGCATCGGCAGACTCTGCACAGATGTCAGAGCGAGTGCTCTACTCACTGTGCTATTGGACCGGCTAAATACTAAAGGAACAACATGAATGCTGTTTTGATTCAAAGTCCAAAAAGCCTAACCTAAAAATGAAAGTAAAAGGCTCCAGCTCTCCTGCAGCACAGGCACCGAAAGCTTCATTTTTGTTTTAAATGTTACTTCTTTCTGTCTCTCCCTTTAAACATATTAAATAAAAAAGCCCCCCCCCTAGAAATGAAAGTTAAATGGTCCGGCTCTCAACCAGCCACAGGCACCAGCTCGAGCCGCCCCTCCCCATGCAGAGATCAGCCGTTCCCCTACATAGCCGGTTTAATCCGCCTCCCAGAACCTGCGTACCCGAATCTCTCACAAGTTCGGGAAGTTCGGCGATTCCTGACTACAATTGAGGTAATTCAGGATATGGATAAATAATTCAGCACAGGCCCACTCACAAGTCACACTGACGAATCAAGATACGTGTACCCACCCTACAGTCACACTGCATTTACACTTCATCGTACTCACTGCATGGCTCCCACTGCACTACTCACATGAATGTACACTGTAACAGTGACTCCGCACTGCTGACACTAAACAGCTCACACTGCCAAGCCCACACTGCACTCACACTAATTGTTCACACTGGACTGGTAATTTACTCAGCCAGCACACCCTACACGCACATGGCAGCACTCAGTGCACTCACGCTCTGCTGTTCACAACATACTCGCACCACTGCAGCAGTGACGCCCTATTGCTCACAATAATCCCACTCTAGTGATGTATGAGCTTAATAAAGCAGGAGCCTAGCTGGGAAGCCACTGAGTACTGTATATGGGGGAGGTGCCAATGGGGTTCCTCACACTGCCCTCATATTGTCCTGCTCAACACTGACTGCTTAGACTCACAAGTCACAGTTCACACTGCACTCATTCTGAACTACCTCATTACACTGTTCACAGTGCACTAATCACAGTGCACCACCCACATAACCCCAGGATCACAGTGATCTCCATTATTCGGTGCTCTGATGCCTAAGGGTTTAGGCACTTTACAAATGTAAAAAATAAATAAATAAATAACTGCTCTCCTGCACTCATTGCTCATCATTTTAACCAATGTTGCCATCCATGGTGCTTTGAAGCACTGCTCAGTGCACTTCAAAAGACAGGCCTTTTTAAAGATAACTGCAAAGGTCCTTACTGTTAAACACAGCCCCTTAAAGGAAACGTGAAAACCAGACAGGCCCTTTAAAAAAAAAGTTCTGCGAACAATGTTCACCATTGCACAGGTCATTTAACAAAAGTGGCAATCAATTATGCTTTATTGGATTGACCCTTAAGTGAAAAGCACAATAAATGGTGTTCTGTTAACAAAGAAAAGTGCAAAGGATGACTTCACCAGCATTGCCTTTTAAAGCAAAGTCTGATCGGCGACTCACGCTGCAAGGCAAGCAAAAAGATCAGACTTCTGGGCCGTGAATTGCCCTGCCACATCAAGCGGTTTATGCCTGCAGTGCTTCTTTTCAAACACAAAAAGCCTCTACAACTTGTGCTCTAGCACCTTGAAGCGTGTCATGTGCTAGATGGAATTACCAATAACGATCTCGGACCCAAATAACTGGACAGACCCAAAGCTTATGGCAAAGTACAACTTTATTATCAGCAAACAATAATGCAGGGCAATCTGGTGAACAACAAGCACTCAAACTTTATGGGTGCTTGTTTAAGAGTGTGCTGATTTGGGGCGTGGGGGGTTCGGGTCTGTATGGGTGCATGTTTGTGTGTGCTGAGTTGGGGGGTGGGGGGTTCGGGTCTGTATGGGTGCATGTTTGTGTGTGTGCTGAGTTGGGGGGTGGGTGGTTCGGGTCTGTATGGGTGCATGTTTGTGTGTGTGCTGAGTTGGGGGGTTCAGTTCTGTATGGGTGCATGTTTGAGAGTGTGCTGATTTGGGGGGTGGGGGGTTTGGAATTGGGGGTGGGAGGTTCGGGTCTGTATGGGTGCTTGTTTGAGAGTGTGCTGATTTGGGGGGTGGGGGTTCGGGTCTGTATGGGTGCCGATTTTGGGGGTGGGGGGTTTTGAGTTGGGGGGGTGGGTGGTTCGGTTCTGTATGGGTGCTTGTTTGAGAGTGTGCTGATTTGGGGGGTGGGGGTTCGGGTCTGTATGGGTGCATGTTTGTGTGTGCTGAGTTGGGGGTGGGGGGTTCGGGTCTGTATGGGTTCATGTTTGTGTGTGTGCTGAGTTGGGGGTGGGGGGTTCGGTTCTGTATGGGTGCATGTTTGAGAGTGTGCTGATTTGGGGGGTGGGGGGTTCGGAGTTGGGGGGTGGAGGGTGCCAGGATGAATAACATCAGAGACAACGGGCAGCCTTGCCTGGTGCCCCGTAGGATCACCCAGGCAGGTGAAATGTGTTTGCCAGTGTGCGAACCCTGACCACTGGCCTGATGCATAGCAACTGCACCCAGTGTATAAATCCCGGGCCAATCCCAAATCGGCATCACCACGTAGATCTGTAATAGCTTGTTTTGTTCCTCTCCCTTCTTTCTCCTCTCATCTCCTTCACCTTGTGTAATTCTCCGGCTCTACCAGAAATGTTGTCAGGCCTAGGACGGTAGTCGCCTGTCTGTTCCCATTTCCTTCCTATCTGTGTCGCTAGGCCGAGTACGATAGTTAATTACGCATTCTTGTTGTTCATGGCCTGTAAGAATGTTTTGTATTTTCCCTTGTTCCCTCCCTTGTCGAGAAGCACTTTGAAACACATTGTGTATAGGCGCTATATAAATAAACTATCATAGCATATCATTAGAGATGTTGGGCCAGAGTGTCAAGGGTCAGCAGTGGGTGTGATTTATTTGTACATTCCTAAAGCTTTCAAAACCGGCTGCAGCCTTTTCTAGTATGGTCCTGGATGATGTCTGCTCCTGTAATTTTGCAACTAAACCTCGATCAAGCGTTTGAGACCCATTGAGTCTGGGTAATTGTTACCTTTCTACAACCCCATCAAGCATTGTTCAGGGGGATAGAGGCACAATGAAATTGATTAGAGAAGGTAACTGCTCTTTGAGGGCAAGCTTAACTGCAAAAGGACACTTGCTGCACACTACGAATCATACATTCAAGTGGACAGTTTGAGTTATTTGATCCAGATTTTATGGAAGGAAATGGCTTGCAATATTCAAACTGGTAGTACTCCAGTTGCCCTGGCCATGAAGAAACTGAGATCAGTTTCTTTGTATGTTCACTAAAGTAATTGGTCATCCTGTGATAATTCCTTTCAAAAGCTCATAATTTGGCAACAGCTTGTGCTTTGAAATGTTATTTCTTTTTAAAAGAATGTCCTCAATTTCCACCTTAATCTCAAACATAGCAGGTCGATATGCTATGTAGCCCGCTATTCCTGAAAGTATCCATCAATAAGTGCATGAAAAGGTATGCTGGCAAGGCTATGTTCTTTATCTGATCTTGTTCTTTTGTCGCTTCTAGGATTCTCAAAAAAGTATATAATTTGTAAATACTCTAGCCTAGGACCGTCGTAGTGGGAGCATGACAGTGGATTTCGTATCTTTATCCAAAGATGTCCCTGCCAATGTTCAGTGCAGTAAAAAAAAGAAAGATTGACCAGGAGCACCGTCAATTTAAGGATGAGTGGACTGAGAAGTTTTTGTTCATCGAGTCCAAACCTGATGTGTACTCGTGTCTCATTTGTCTCGAACGCATAGCAGTCCCCAAGGAATATAATATCCGCCGCCATTGTGAATCAAAACATTCACAATATAAGGATTTGCAGGGGGAAGCGAGAATTAAGAAAGCTGGGGAGCTAAAAACACAGCTGGCTAAGCAACAGGGTGTTTTTGCCCAGAACAAAAAAGTATCTGAATGTGCCACATTTGCGAGCTATAAGGTTGCACAGCTTATTGCAAGGTCAACACGTCCTTTCACAGATAGGGATTTCGTTAAAGACTGCCTGATGGAGATTTGCGAGGCAGTGTGTAAAGAAAAAAAAGATGCTTTTACAAATGTTCCCCTTTCACGTAGGAGTATCCAGCGGCGTATTGTAGATATGGCTGACAATTGTTACAGCCAACTGAAAATGCGGTGTAAGGATGTCAAGTTCTTTTCAGCTGCCCTTGATGAGAGCACAGATGCAAGTGACACAGCCCAACTCTTAATTTTCATTCGGGGGGTCGATAATCAACGCTAAGTATTTCAGGAACTGGCTTCGCTGGTATCTTTGCATGGCAGGACTACTGGTGCTGACATTTTTAATGCCTTTCAAAAAGTCATCAATGATTTAAATTTGCCATGGGATGCTTTGGTAGGCGTGACGACTGATGGGGCGCCAGCCCCATGGTTGGAGAGCAAAATGGGTTTATTGGCTGCTTGAAAAGGCACTTGAGCGAGAAGGCTGGTCATTTAAAAAATTATCACTGCATCATCCACCAGGAGGCATTATGTGCAGAACATTTGAAATTCACTGAAGCGATGGACTTTGTTGTGAAAACGGTTAATTGTGTCCGTGTACGCTCTTTAAATCAGCGATTGTTTCAATTATTTAAATTTAAAGTTGCAAGGAAGCCAAAATCTCATATCGGATCTGTTTGAGGCAGTTTGTGCCTTTGAAATAAAGTTAAGGCTTCTGACAGCGCAACTGGAGAAAGGGATGCTGGCACACTACCACGCATGTGCAGAGGTTTTCCCCCATGACAAGGATGTAGGGTGGTATCAGCATGTGAAGGTCCTGAAGGAACTGCAAAATGTTTTTGAGAATCGTTTCTCACAATTCAAATCCCAGCGAGCCTCTTTTAAACTTTTTGCAGACCCTTTCTCAGCTGATGTTGACAGTGTTCAACCTGAACTGCAACTGCAACTGATTGAACTTCAGTTCTGTAGTGCCCTCAAAAATAAGCACAGAGAGATGCCTTTATTAGTCTTCTATCAGTCTCTGGACACTGCGCAATTTCCCAATCTGTCACGGGAAGCATTAAAGATGGTTTCTATGTTTGGCAGAACTTACATTTGTGAGCAAGTTTTTTCACAAATGAAACTACATAAATCCAGCCTAAGGACAAGACTAACTGACCAACATCTCCATGCTATCCTGAGAGTAGGAACAACCTCACTGGAGCATGAGATCCAGAAACGGACAGCTGAGAAACGCTGCAATGTTTCTCACTGATCAACTATGTCTGGTTCACTGTTTCATCCTGTATGATTTGGGGAAATGTATAGCACAAAATGTAAGTTTTAAATACAAATAAAATAGTACACCTCCAAAAAGGTGTTTTTTTCCAACTGTCATAGTGTTTGGTTGGGAGTGGGGGGTGCCATGGGGCATAGTGTTTGGTTGAGGGGTGGGAGCCATAGGGCATAGTGTTTGGTTGAGGGGTGAGGGGGCCATGGGGCATAGTGTTTGGTTGAGGGGTGGGGGCCATGGGGCATAGTGTTTGGTTGAGGGGTGAGGGGGTCATGGGTCATAGTGTTTGGTTGGGGGTGGGGGCCATGGAGCATAGTGTTTGGTTGGGTGTTGAGGGTGCCATGGGGCATAGTGTTTGGTTGGGGTTGAGGGTGCCATGGGGCATAGTGTTTGGTTGAGGGGTGGGGGCCATGGGGCATAGTGTTTGGTTGGGTGTGGAGGGTGTCATGGGGCATAGTGTTTGGTTGGGGTTGAGGGTGCCATGGGGCATAGTGTTTGGTTGAAGAGTGGGGGCCATGGGGCATAGTGTTTGGTTGAGGGGTGGGGGTGCCATGGAGCATAGTGTTTGGTTGAGGGGTGGGGGCCATGGGGCATAGTGTTTGGTTGGGGGTTGAGGGAGCCATGGGGCATAGTGTTTG
This sequence comes from Ambystoma mexicanum, assembly GCF_040938575.1. Taxonomy (NCBI): domain Eukaryota; kingdom Metazoa; phylum Chordata; class Amphibia; order Caudata; family Ambystomatidae; genus Ambystoma; species Ambystoma mexicanum. The sequence goes on from NC_090923.1 coordinate 49,814,398, forward strand.
GTTGGGGGTTGAGGAAGCCATGGGGTATAGTGTTTGGTTGGGGTTGAGGGAGCCATGGGACATAGTGTTTGGTTGGGGGTCAGGGGGCCATGGGGCATAGTGTTTGGTTGAGGGTGCCATGGGGCATAGTGTTTGGTTGGGGGTGAGGGTGCCATGGGGCATAGTGTTTGGTTGGGGTTGAGGGTGCCATGGGGCATAGTGTTTGGTTGAGGGGTGGGGCCATGGGGCATAGTGTTTGGTTGAGGGGTGGGGGTCCAATGGGGCATAGTGTTTGGTTGAGAGGTGGGGGCCACGGGGCATAGTGTTTGGTAGGGGGTTGAGGGAGCCATGGGGCATAGTATTTGATTGGGGGTGAGAGGGCCATGGGGCATAGTGTTTGGTTGAGGGTGCCATGGGGCATAATGTTTGGTTGGGGGTGAGGGTGCCATGGGGCATAGTGTTTGGCAGAGGGGAGGGGGTGCCATGGGGCATAGTGTTTGGTTGAGGGTGAACGTGCCATGGGGCATAGTGTTTGGTTGAGGGATGGGGGCCATGGGGCATAGTGTTTGGTTGGGGGTTGAGGGAGCCATGGGGCATAGTGTTTGGTTGGGGGTGAGGGGCCATGGGGCATAGTGTTTGGTTGAGGGGTGGGGGCCATGGGGCATAGTTTTCGCACTCCAAAAGTGAACCCAAAAATAAAGCTAAAATAGGCACAAATAGGAGATGTACATCCTTTGCTTTTTGAGGAAACCTGACTCAACGAAGGCCATACTCCTCTTGGGCAATCCAAACAGCAAACTATAGCAGTCCAAAATAACAGAATGTCCAATCAAGGGTCAATAAAACATATATAAGTTCATTAAACAGACGAGATACAATAACTAAATAGAAATAAATTATAAAAATGGAAAATGTGTAGTACAAAATATAAGTTTGAAATGCAAATAAAAATCGTTACCCCTCAAAAACATATTCTTTTCCCATGTGTTTAATACAAATATGGGGTTTACGAAGCCTCCTGCCACGCCCCGCCTACTGCCCCGCCTACCGCCCCACCGACATTTACTTTTCGGCCCACTATAGTCCTCATGTAAGGTACTTTCGGCCCTCCGTCAAAATCAGTTGTGCACCCCTGCCCTACTGTTTCAGTATGATGGAGATGAAGGGGCAGGTATAGGGAAGAATTGTCCACCTGCTCCTCTACAAACTCTTCACAAATCATAACTTCTTGCTCAGTTCACACCTTTTCATTATAGAGAACCCACACCTAGCTTTCTAAGTGTTTATGTAATCATGTGCTTGCCTCGGCATCGTGTATAGCTCTTAACACCGTTCTTTGCTTCCTTCTAAGCACTGTGCCGAAGAAGGAAATTAGAGGGGAGGGGATGAATAGGATGAAGGTGCGAGGAGAGGGTGAGTCTAGAACATAAATCAGGCAATGACAGTGAAAACAAACACTGCCTGGCAAGGGGTTAGAGGTCAGAGAGCAGAGTGGGAAAGGGGCGAGGTCAGAGAGTAAACACCAGTAATTAACTTCTGCTCCCTCCACCCCCGCCGTGACAATGCGTCCCTGTTGCCTACCCCTCCTCAGTGGAGGAATTAACCTGCAGAGCCCAGCGTTCCAGCGTTAAAGAGAGATGGGGGAAGGGAGAGCCGGGCCAGCGCCTAGAAGGCACATCCTAATGTTCTTAGGCACTCCTGTGTGCAGAAGCGGCTGAGTGGGACGAGCCACCAGGACTCAGGGCTGCCTAAATGCCAGATGGGCTGATGGTTAAGCTGTGACGCTGGGCAGGCGTGCCTCGGTCATTGGGCAACCTCTGCAAATATAGCCATGACATGGCCGGTGTGTACTCAAGCCATTGTGCTTTTGACCTTGAGGCCTTTGACCCCGGGCCAGCCTTGTCCAGGCTGCAGACGGCCGAGCCTTGTGACAGTCTGTGGTGGGTGGCAGGGCTTGCGACGGCTGTGCCGGATGAGAGTTGTCGCGTTCGGGAGCTTTAGACTGTTGTGTCTGACTCGGCCCAAGCACACAGGGTCACCCAGCAATGATAGTCTAGGCAGGCCACCGAGGTAGGGGCACCCTGCTGCGACTGAGATCACAAAGTGTGATAGGGGCGCTGGGATCACCCAGCAGACACTCCCTGGCTCCGTGGGCACACGGGCCTCGTGATCACACTTAAAGCCCCACAATAACCAGATACAGACACCAGTCTGCCGCAGCTCTGGGCACGTGCTGGCTGAGGCTCCCTTTATTGACTACGTCACGACTCTCACTCTTAAAGGGGCACCCCCACGTAGACTACAGAGGACACCTCATTCTACCCATACCCTTGAGGCCGAATCTCTGCTTGGGGAAGAGGTGGGCCACGAAGAGTGAAGACTTACCTTGGCACCTGGCACGAGTGGGCAGCTGGCAGCGTTCTTGGAGGTGCGGGATTGCCCGGATAAATGCGCCAACCCAGTGGCGTAGCCATGATTTTCTTACAAGTGGGGCCTAAAGCCAAGGTAGTTGGTCCCAACGCAGTGACATTAACATCTGTAAAAGCTGACATAGTCCTGCTGAGTGGGCATTTACACATTTTGGTTGGGCCTTGCCCGCTCAGGCCCTACCCTGTCTATGCCTCTGCGCCAACCGCATTTATCGTAACCGCAACTCGTTTTGGAGGTACATCTACCAGACTGCGACTGGCCACGGTGCAGTATTAGTCCATATTATTGGGGTTGGCTGTTGGCATGATCTACCACAGGCGGTCATATTGTCAAAGGTAAATACCTCCAAAGCTGCAATATGGCAGTGTGTGTGGTCGTACAGCCCTTACTGCCATTTTGTTTTGACCACAAAGCCTTTTTTATTGATTTATTTTTAATTGTTTTGAGAATTTGTTAGGCACTTTCTAAAACTGAATTGTGTTTCAAGGCGCCACACGGCTAAATGGGAAGGGAACCGGGGAAAATAACAATAGCAAAAACAGTCAAAAACAGGCAGGGTCCTACTAGGCCTTGTGGCATTCGGGCGTGCAAGTGCAGGGAGGAGAAGTGCAGGAGATAGGGAGGGAGGGGCGGAGCAGAGGTGTGGGCAAGTGCTGGTGGGGAGAAGTGCAGGAGGGAGGGAGGGGGGAGCACAGGTGTGGGCAAGTGCAGTGGGGAGAAGTGCAGGAGATATGGAGGGGGGGAGCAGAGGAGTGGGCAAGTGCAGTGGGGAGAAGTGCAGGAGATATGGAGGGGGGAGCAGAGCAGTGGGGAGAAGTGCAGGAGATAGGGAGGGAGGGGCGGAGCAGACGTGTGGGCACGTGCTGGTGGAAGGGACCGGGAGGGAAGTGCTAAGGGGAGTCAAGGAGGAGAACCTCAGGTTCAGTGCTAGTGCCACCAAGCAGGGGCCTGTAAGGGCAGTGCATTGCGAGTGGGGTGGTTTGCTGGTATCGACTGGGAAGAATGGCCTGGAATCCTGTGAGGTACATGTGGATCAGGCCCCCAGTCACAGCAGCAGTGGGGGTGATTGGCAGGGAAGGGGAAAGGAGGAAGACATAGGGAACAGCAGAGTCTTGAGCAGTTTCCGGAACTTGAGGGTGTCCAGCTCAATTCTGAGAGGGGCAGGGAGGCTGTTCCAAAGGGAGGCGCCTGCCGAGGAGAGAGACCTGCTCCATGGTCTAGGAGAAACGCTTGACAGTCAAATAATTGGAGTAAGAGGAGCGTAGGGCTCTAGCAGGGGAGTATATAGGGAAGGAAAGTTGGAGATGGCGTGGTTCCAGGCCCCAGTAGGCCTTGTGGATGATGCAGAGGGTCTTGAATTTGATCCTGCAGCCAGTGAAGAGATTTTAGGGCTGGAGAGAAACTGTCCCTGGGCTTGCGGCCATACTCCCAAAGCGTCCCAGCGCTGTATCTCGCTTGCCATCTCTCACCCCCGCCTTCTCTAAACAGTGCACAAATCCCTCCTGGTCAATACTATTTTTACAAAATAAATAGGTTTTTTTTTGGCAAAGCTCTGTATTGACCCCTCTTACTCATTTGCAACTCTGTTATGTTTTACAGGTTCCAATGGTTTTATTTTTTCATTACATTAAACTCATCCAAAGAGCCACAATATGTGAGTGCATCACACGTGTATTTCTACAGGTACAGGTAAGGTCCTTGGGGGTCTTATGCCCACCCAGGCAAATGTTTGGTAGCCTCCTTATTATCTTGCCACTTGGCACTGTAGGTACCAAATACTACACTTATCAAATGAGTGCATACCAGCTGCGACCAATTGAACAAAACATTATTCCTGTTTTCTGAAAAAAGGAGAACCAATGTTTTTGAAAGCATAATTTATGAGGAAGTGCAAGGCCTCATGGAATGCCCAGAGCAATGCCAGAAGTTAAGATTAATTCTAAATCTTCAAGCCATCACCTCTTTTGTGTAGCTGTAGTCACCCGGTGTGGGATGTTTTTTTTCCAAACATGGGTCCCGTGCCTGCTGACCCTAGAGACCCAAGCTACTCCTCACTGATTAGGCCCAATGAGGCTGGAACATGTCTGGGATGCTTGTGGTCTTGGACAGAAGGGATGTGTCCTACTTCTTCTTCTAAATTACTGAATGCGTGGGCGGACCCACGCAGGCGCTTCCCCATCCAATAGGATGATGTGCACCAACCCACCAATCAACACATAGCCCACATAAACTCACAACTCCTCCCACCGCCCCGTCTGCCTCACAAAATCCAACAACACACTGCTCCTCCTCCTGCCTCTCACCCCGTCACCTCCCAGCAAAGCCTTCCCACTCATCTCAGCCACACCCCGCGCAGACAACCGAACCCTCATCAATTCTCTCTCCACAACATGTCTCTCAGACCTAAGAAAAAATGTCCCACAGTCTCAGGCACCCCACACACTGCACAGTCCCTCGACTCATGGTTCCTCACTCGATGCAGACAGTCATTCAGCCCCACATGCCCTATCCTCAACCGATTCAGCATCACCTCCTCCCGCCTCCTCCATTCATGACTTCCCGCGTCCACCTTCACCGACACTTTCCCACGGACACCGAACATCCACCTGCCCTTCACCCCACTCACCCACCTCTCCTGCCACTCCTCCATGACCCGTCTCACCACCACAGCCTTCACCTCATCCACACTCAAAGGCAACCTCGCATCAACCGTTCCCCTCCTCATACCTTCACCCGCCGCCAGATCCACCAACTCATTACCCAAAATGCCACTGTGACTGGGGACCCACGCCAACTCCAAATCCATTCCCCCACGCACACACCAATCCATCTTCCTCCTGATGTCCAAAATCACATCCTTCCTATCACCATCCCCTGCCACAATCGCCTGCAACCCACTTAATGAATCCGAGAACACCACCACCTTCTCATACCCCAACTCGCACACCCTATCAATCGCCAATGCAATCGCCACTAACTCAACCGTACAAATAGACACATCATTCGTCAGACGCCCCACTTTATACTCCCCAGTGCTTTCCAAATAATAAGCCATACCCACTCTCCTAGACACAGGATCTTTCGAACCATCCGTGAACACCTTACATCCTTCCTTCCCTGCCACATACGCCTGACCCAAAGCCTTGATCTCACCCCGCAAACCCCGCTTCTTCGACACCGCACTCGCCAACTCTAAACACACCTTTGGAGACCTCATCATCCACATCGGCCATCTCACCAAATCCGTACCTAGCAGTTCAGGCTTGACTGCCTCTTGGGGGTGGGTCCAAGCCTTCTTTGCATATGGTCTTTCCCCTTCTGTAATGGCTTAGCAGGCTGAAAAACAATGGCCTGGACGGTTGCCCAGATCTGTGCCCATCGCCATAATCTAATCAAAACCTTCCAGCCATTAACGTTTGGTTTCGCTTTAGTCACCCCGAGTGGGACCGGTATGCCGAGAAATTGGTCCCGAGCCTGCTGAGCCTAGAGATCCAAACTATTCCTCACTGATGATGCCCCATGAGGCCGAAACATGTCATTGGGGGTGCTTGTGGTCTAATTCAGAAGGGATGTGACCTAGCAGTTCGGGCTGGACTGACCTTTTGGGGTGGAACCAAGCCTGATTTGCATATGGTGTTTCCCCTTTTTTAATGGCTTGGCAGGCGAAGAACGATGGTCTGGAGGGTTGCCCAGAGCAATGCTAGAGGTTATGATTAATTTTAAGCCTTCCACCCATCACCTCTTTTGTTTTGCTGTAGGCCTCTTGGCCATCCAGCTCCAAAGTTGGAATAGCTGCCTGTCATTTTCCTAGAATGCCTGCCATGCTCTGGGATCAGAAAGTGCTGCCAGAAAGGGGTGTGTCTTATAAAAAGTGCTGATACGGGTTGTTCCCAGGAAGATCTGGTGCACGGCTACTCGAGTAATGCACTGGTCTCTCAGAGGATGGCAGCCTGCACTTCACACTGTGATTAGCAGCACTGGGCTCACTTAGCTATTCATCCCTATGAGGCCGATCAATCAAATTCTATTCAAAACCAGGGTCAAATAACATCTGTCATTGCAGCGCCTAGAAGCCGAAAGAATGTGGTATGAAACGCTGTATGAAGCATACATTTAACATTATTGTGCATTTATCTGAAAGCAGCAGGAAAAATGATTCCCTATAGGGTGCACCAGCAATAAGCAACAGAGATATAGGCCCCCGACTTCTATGTTCCTCCGTACCTGCCCCACATCCAACGTCTCGTAGTGCATACCTACTACACACTTACTTACAGCTCTTCATCAAGGCATAACAAGTTTGACATCAAACAATAAAAGACACATGAGATAAGAAAGGTATGAAGAGATTCCTCTTTGATAAAGGTAAAGATTAAATACATAAATAAAATTAAATGAAGGAGGTATTGGTCTTTGGAGTCTAGGGCACATGCTGTCTTGCCAGCGCCCGGAGGCCCTCGGATGAGTAGCGCTATACAAGAAATATATAATTATAGATAGAGTGTCAAAATGTATTTCGGTGCTTTTTCATTGTGGATTATTTGCCTTTTAAGACCTTGTGGAAAGCCAATTCACTCGGTGTTACTCTTGATGAAGCCGTGTCCACGTCTGGACATATACACGCCACCATAAGTTCATGCAGTTATTATCTGCGACGTCTGAGACAGCTGACTCCTCTGCTGGTTGATCATCCTAGAGCCCCGATCGCAAGGGCAACTATCAACGCAAAGATTGGCCATGGTGGACATTGCTACACTTGCACAGCAAACAAGGGAGGGCATGGAGGCATGCACCAACCGAATCTGCAGTAAAATGGCCCAACTGCGGCAGGCCATGAACCGCATAGCAGACGCTATTGAGCGTTGGTGCCCACTCACGGGCCAGGAAGAACCAGGCCCCTCCTCATCTGAGAGTTCACGCCATACTAGTCCCCTACGCCGGTCTATGCGGAACCTGCGGCACACGGCTTCACAACCACCAGATGACGATGCAGGCACTGGCAAATAGGGCCACCAGGATTCGGGTGCCACATGTGGCAATGGACACATTCACGTCATGAGACTCACATGGGAGTGTTGAGGGGGGATGGGGGTAAGGGTGTATTTGGGTGTGTTGAGGGGGGAGGGGGGTAAAGGTGTATTTGGGTGTGTTGAGGGGGAGGGGACAAGGGTGTATTTGGGTGTGTTGAGGGGGGAAGAGGGTAAGGGTGTATTTGGGGAGTTGGGGTAATGCACTTTAGTATCACATTATGTTCAATATACACTGTTCTGAGTTTAAAACCCAAGCATGGTCTCCATTATTGTGTATGTGTCATTCATTGTGGACAGGGTCCTTTGTGGGCCTCGAAACATGCACCAGGGCAACAATTCCCATCTACGTCCATACTATTTCACCGTGGTGCATGATTAGATTACAGAATCAGATGCTGATGCACATCGTGTGCCTCCTTGGCACTGCCTGTTTCATGTCCTGCCGGGGCATTCCACCCGCACTCATCCCCAGCCACATCATACTTTTCTGGTGGTTGCATGTCAATTTCAAGTGGCATAAGCACATTCCATCATATGCACATTTTGTGATGCTCTACACATGCCATGGTTGTCTTTGCCACTTTGACACGGCCGTACAGGAGTGCCACACCCAGGCCGCTTAGGCAGCAGAGCACTGTCATTGGAAGGATGTACAATATTGTTGTCCTCTTCCTGATGGTTCTGTGGGTTCGGTACAGGCGTTAGGAGCCACCTCCTCAGTGGATAGCTGTCATCGGCTGTATGGTGTGAGGAATAGGTACCTGTTACGGCTCACCTCTGGTGCTGGCTGTTGTTGTTGGTGCTGCACTGCTATCATGTAGTCAAGGCTGTCATGTTATGCTGCTGCTATTGGGACCATCTTGGTGTGGGAAGGGGTGTGGGTAGGGGTGTGGTGTGCTCTTTTGTGCTGCCTGTCTCAATTGCATGCACCTGTGCTGATTGTGTCCACCTGTAGTTGATGGGTACACTGCTCAGGTCTCTTAACGGGTGCTTTTCGATGCCGTTATTAGCGCCATGCCGGTAAGGGGTTTTTGGGTGTTTTCCATGCCGCTAATACCATGTCCTCATGGCTTGTGATGGCCTGGTATTAGCGCCATGGTGCTAATTCCGGCATGGGGGTCGCGCGCCCGCGGCCTTGCCGCTATTAGTGGCACTGTAATTACCGGGTGCGCAGATAGCGGTGGGTCCGGGTCGTGATTGGCTTAGGAAATTAACGGTACCGGTAAATCTTTACCGGTACCAGTATTCCATTACCGCACAACGTGTAATGAGGCCCAAAGTCTTGACCATCAACCATGGGTGTTTATAAGGTAGTGCTCCTCAGTATCTTAAGGACCGTATTACTCCGCACAGCAGGATACTGCACTCTTCTTCTAAAGCTTGCTATTAATTCCAAGGTTTAAACAGGTGCCTTGTGGAAGTCGCTCCTTTGATGTTATAGCACCTGCTTTCCGAGAATCGACTTGCTCTTGAATTTAGGCTTGTCTCTGATTTTCCAACTTTCAAGAAGAGACTCAAGACTTTATTATTCTGACTATTTCCTTTGTGGTTGTAGGACTTTGTTATTCTGATGAAAATCTTCTTTGATCCCGACATAAGTTTTATCTGTTGTTTGACACAATTTGACGCTTATATCTATTCTTTTCTGAATCATGTTGTAGCGCCCTGATGCCTTTGGGTGAACGGTGCACTTTATAAGTTTAGGTCAGATAAGATATTCTTCTGCGGTTCGGTGTCTCGTTAGTTTTTAGCGCATTAGAAATAATTAAACATAAACAAATATAAACATTTCTTAATAAAGAGTTTCATAACTTGTTAAGTGTACCAGAATAAGGCCGCAGCGTGGATCACACATGTTCACACCTGCCCTGAATATGGCTGTACTCGTGTACTCGTGCTCCCTTTACTGCATGCCAATTTGATGGCGAGGAGCTAAGATCCTGCGGCAAGTGTTGAGGGCAAATGTGGAGGACCGTCTGTATAGATCAGGTCATTTTTGAAAATACACTGCCCTTCCAAGCTGCGGCATGAAATAAGGAAGAAGCATTACACCACAGGGATCACGAATTTCATCATTGAAGGTCCTCATTCTTTCCGTCTAAAATCATTGCAATATACAGAGGTGCCTCACTGAAGGCAACAATGAAAAAAAACACTTCAAAACAGCTTAATCCCAAACAATATGCTGAACCTCTGTCAACCTCTGGAAATAGGGCATCAGAAAGGCAGCCTCGTAACACTCAAAAGCAAGAGGCTACCCAGATGTGTTTATGCCAAAATCGGCATCAGAATCACCCAATTGGTCCTACCCTTTCCAGAGAGTGAGATTTGCTCTTTTCAGAAGTGCAAGTTCTTCGGCTGCAATCGGGATTTACATTAAATCCAGGATGCCCTACTTCCTCGGTCTTTCTTCCACTTCTGATACTCCACCTGCCCTACTTCTTTAGTCTTTCGTCCACTTCTTATACTCCACCCGCCCTACTTCTTTAGTATGTCTTCCCCTTCTTATACGCCACCTGCTCTCTTGCTGGTTTTTCTTGATCCTTGAGCAGCAAAACTGCTGCTATCTATGCCCTTGACCCTTATTGGCTGGCAGAGCAATGCAAAGAACCTATAACATAATGCATAATTACAAACAGAGCTTCACACATCACTGTTTAGCTGGGCATTTCAAGAGGGCATACATGCACTGAAGAAAAGAAATCTATATTTTCCAGTAGAGCCAAACTGGTTTCACAGAGAAATGTGACATCACATTCAACCAGCTCACTACCTGTGAAGAACTCTTGAAAGCTCTTCAAACAACTGGCGGCACTTCTCCTTAAGGTCCTTTCCGAAGCATATAACACGGTTGACTTAGCCATCCTCTTAAACTAACTCCATTACACACAGAAATAGAAGGCTAGGCCCTACAATGGTGCAAGTCAGATTGTAAGGTTGCTCAACCAAGATAAAATCAGCAATTCCTCTCCGGTGCCCAACCTGGAGCCGGTGGAGTGCCGCAAAGGTCTGCACTCTACCTGTACCTTTCTAACTGCACATTCAACCGTTGGCCACCTTCATTGAGGAGTCCATCAGTCCTTTCTAAAAGTTGATATACCATCTTCTTCCTCATGACACAATCAACTCTGGTGCTTAATCCTTATGTAGCCCCAAATATCAGGGCCCATGGGCTCCAGGCGCCAAAGGAAGGAATTTGGCACCACATTCGGAGCCTAGAAATCTTTGGCATCATTCATTAAATAAGAATGTTCATTTTACATTCAATCTAAAAATGGATTCATTTATTTCTACTATAAACTCAAATCAGGTCCTTTCAACGTCTAGGTTCTTGCATGCTAGACTATCACACAGCATCTGTGTAGGCCGTGCAAAAGAACCACAACACTCGAAATGCTTCAACATGCTTTTGCTTATGCCCATAGGAACCTTGATAGAGCTGCAGTAAGTACCAAGACATACTGTGATCTGCAGACTACCAATAAGGTAGAACAGGTAGGGGATAGAATTTATATTTACAATTTCCAAAGACATCAGGACAAGGAACGAAAATTCCTTGCCACCTAGAAGGGGCCTTTGAGATCATAGACAAGCTCTCTCCCATTGCCTATGGGATCAGGATGCCAAAAGGTGAACAGACTGCCGAACGTTGAGTCCATGTGAACCAGGTGACAGTTTACCACCCTCAAAATGCTCTTAATCACATAAAGGAATTAGTTCCTCCTCCCGATCAGACACATTCTGACCAGACCAAGGAATATCCATGAAGAAGTAAGTATGAATGACTGTACTGACAGGATGAATGTGTGACAAATAACAAAAGCGTCAAAATGAATCGCTACATGCATCCATAATCTGAATGCATTATTGTCGACAGAGTAGGTCATTTAATGTAATTCCTGAAAATGTCAAGTCACATTTTGATTGTATGTTATACTAAAACAGCCTTTCTAATCCTCTCTCTTGTGAACATTAACACATTTAATTACATCCTCCTAGACCCCAGAAAGATAAGGAGGAACACCAAGGAAAAAGGCGTTCAGTGATCTCACACTCCAACAGAGAAAATTGAGGTGCCAACCCCAGAACCCTTCTCCGAAGAGAACACCGAGCCTCCACCGTGAAGGAGAAGATCTAACAAATAATCCTTTTTAAAAAATAGTGTTATTAGAGCCCAGAATTCCTGCCCTTCTCCTGGTAATGTCAATCCCGAGGGGATCTAGGAGGGAGTCCTGTAGCATAGTTTATAAAACAACACAAGGCCCAAAATTAATAAAAGGAGAAAGGTCTTCCTGGTAAGAGAAAGAGAAATAAATAAGATGCACCGAGTTTTGGCACTATTAGGGATTTCTACGTCTTGCTACTGTCACGCCAAAATGGAACACCTGTCAGATTTTGGTGTGTGCCCGAATATTGGAGAATAAACTGTTTAAATAATTCATTTTCAAAGCCAGAATTCATAATATCAATGTAAAGTAACACGTATTCTTACAACCATTGTGACACCCATATAAAGTGTTTTAGCAATCTATTTTCATTAATGCCCATCTTGATTATGTGTTGAGCAGTACACAGGCCTTCTTGGCAAAGCACATCTCTGCCATGTGTGATTTCCTAAGGCTAAAAGCTCCGGTGCAGAAAACGAAAACAATTGAAATAGTTTGACATACAAAATATGTCTTTTCTAGGATGGCAATATTTAATTTACCCAAAGTAACATTGTGAATGATAGGGCTAGACTCAATGTTACAGTTCAATGCATTACTCAAATATGCATGTACTTGGAGTTCTTGCATTACAGATTTAAAATGGCATCTCTGATCACCTTGTGATTAAAATCATATTTGAAACTGCAGAGAAACAGAATTTAAAAAACTGTGGCCCTCATTCCGAGGTCGGCAGTAACGTGGGTTGACACTGACCCAGAAACACTGAATCAGCTGCCTGACTTCCCTGCGTTGCTAACGGTGGCGGTGCTTCTGTGAAAAATCTGCCTGCAGGGACCATTGCGCTGGCAGGTCTGACCCTGCTGGGTGCAAAAGCCCCTACAGGCAGATTTGTAGTATGGCGGTCTGGAAACAGGGGTGCCGGTAAGCTTACTGTCACCCATGTTTCCGGACTGCCACACTTGGAATGAGTTCCTCTGTGTCTTTACATTTCCAAGTATGGCTTAGCCTAGAAATTAATCAGATACATGAAGAGTTTCAGCCTCCTGTCCATATGGCACTGGATAGAAAATAATTACAGGTTAGTCATGCCAGATGGCTTTTAAGATTATCTGAGATGCTCTTGCGTTGTATTGAGGAGTAGACCAAAATCGACTACCCCTTTCCCTCTGGTGATGGACAGGTGAACATGTCACTCAGGGCCCATACCCAGCTCTCCTGTCCAACACAGTAAAAGTGAGTAGAAACATTCATTGAGGCAGCCATTCCACTAATATCTGAGGTAGCTGCATTAAGGAATGAATACAATGTAAATTGAAAGTGGCAAAAATAAGTGATATGGATATATGTACACGTTCAATAGATATGAATCAAATTACATTCATCGTGAAGCTATGTGAGAAACCAAATGGTGTCTCACCCGCTAGTCCGCAGGACTTGTCATTGAGGTGGCCAGGACACAGCCATTGCTCTTGGATCCAGTTCCTGGGGGTGGACCAGTGCGGGGGGATCACTTGGGTGAGGGGTGGGAAGTGAGGCAGCTGACTGCGAGACATGGTATTCCTCCCTTTCCCGAACTCATGATCCCTCCTATTTCATAGGATTCTCTGATGTACCAACCCCCCCTTTCTACACAAACACTGAGCTGAGGAAGAGGACGACTGAGAGTAACAATGCTAACTCTTACACGTCGCATTGGACATGTCCTTCTAATTGGGTCAGGCAAAGTCAGGCACTTCACTCTGGGTGCATACATCTGATAGCAATTAGCTCTCCTCACACAGATAAAAGGCAGAACATAGAGAAACACTCTAAGCAAGGTTGAACACAAGTAAGAGCAGAACTTTCGGGGCAAAGTACCTACTGGAGCAGACCATCAGACCGAGGGACGAGAGTCACGTGTGGAGAATCCCAGGAGTTACCTGCAGGAGGTTGTTGCCTCCAAAAGGTCACGAACGACATGTGGAGAAGACTGAATCACAAACAAGAAGCTGCATTGTGTTGCAAGGATGCCAGCGATCCTCCTGGGAGAACGGCGGAGTTGGGCAGGCGAAGTCAAGCCTGTGGTACTAACCTTGACTTGTAAACTGCAAGACAGTAAAGACAAGAAAGAAACTCACACAGCCGGTGAGTTGGCAAGTGACATGAGAGACTGGTGTGTGCTAAAGAAAGATTGAATATGCAACATTATATTGCATAATTGAAGGCTGCATGCGTGTGGATGAGATGCGAAGAAAGACAGACCTCCGAATGAACCTTTAAATAATGATAGCTGTAAAGTCACCAATACTGAGAAATGGAGTGGTCTGGCGAAAGACAGTAGACCACTGAAAAGTCTCTGTGAAAGATGAAGAGTTTGTAGCGATAAAGTGAATGAACTGTAAAAGCAAAGCAGCTGAAATTAAACCCAAGAAAAGGGGAGAGTAAAAAGATGAATGTTGAACTTTGTTGCATAATACAGTGAACTACCCAGGCCAGGAAGCACTGGAGCAAATAACATAGGTGTGAGTTGAAAGCTGGAAAGTCGAAGTGGTCCTGTGGAGGTCTGTAGGAAAAAAAGCTATACACATTTCAAAGTCTTCGACATCAGGAAACGGTCCGAGCCCGACTGGGGAAGACTGAAGATGTAATAAGTTAGGAGAAGGGAGCCCCTAGAGGAGGTGGTGAATTGAGCTTGGTGAAGGGAACCCCTGCAAGTGTTTTGTTATGCTGTGAGAGGTCTGTGCCCGACAGAGGCGACCAACGTGAACCTTTGCTCTGACAGGTCTGAGCACAACAGAGGGGGACTGACACAAACTTTTGCTTTAAGAGGTCTGAGCCCGACAGAGGGTGTTACGTTTGTTCGTCCTGCTCCCCCCGATACTAGTGCTCATCTAGCTCCCTCACACCGTCTCAGGCATTCCAGGCACCCGGCACTCGGACACAAATAATACACAAAGCCAGAAGTTTGGGTGTAAAAGCTCTGTAATGTTAACACACACACCAGGCTCTGGAGGGCTGCATCGACTCTGACCCCTCCCAGGCCTGGCTCATACTTATGTACAATGCAAAGCTACATATTAATCTCCTCCCATTAGCCGTGCATATTCATAACAGGTCATTTCGCCGAAGAGAGGGAATCAAGTACATTTCGTAACTGGATGGCTGCTTCTGCAAGGCAGCCTTGAGACTTGAGCCAGCAGCTTCAGGACTGTGTACTTCTCAAAGTGGGAGGGCTATGGATGCATATCTCTGAGGGCATTCCACATTAGCTGCTGTTTTCTGCTTTCATGGCTGTTAGATGTTTAGGCCAGTCTTTATGCCAATTCATTAGGCAGTCTTCCTGCTTCAGATGTGATGTATCTCAAACCAAAAGAAAGTGCAGAATCAGAAATGTACCAGGTAACATGTGACCACTTTTATTCATCTCTTCTTTTTTTACCTATGAATCGCTAAATTCTACATAAGCACATTGCAATAAAACTATTCTTACTCAATAAGGAAGCAAGAAAAATAAAAAAGCATTATCAAACTTAGACAGCTTATTTATGTCTGTACTAATTTAAATCCATTCACTGTACTGTATTGCATAAACACCTATTAGCAACAGCCAGAATCTAGGGTGCATCTAAAACACCAGAAACAGGCATAATTACATGTCCCGTCCTTTCTAGCTCTGAGCATCCCTGTCACTCTCACATTCAGCAACACCCCATTCATGTGCCAGTCATGTTTGTTTGCACTGTCCAAGTCAAAGTCTCCCTTACTTTCCAGTATATAGTAACCCTCCAGTACCTCCCAGTACCTAGGTGCACCCGCAGTCAGTGACAGCAGGCAATTGTCAGTGCGTGTCATATTTATCCCCAGTAGCATCTTGCATGGTGAATACCTAGTCGCTGACTGCTCTCTGAGCAGTCCATGGAGAACAAATGACAGTCATTCTTCCCTCTGTGTATCTTTCACATTCATCTGTTTGAACTGCTCCTTCTTTGGCACCTCTTTCTGTTTTTTCGTCCAATGAGCCACAGAAATATCCATTTGCTCCTGCCAGCCTTCTTTTGCCGTGGGCCACCAGGCCGTCTCTATCAGGCACTGAAATGCATTATCTTGCCCTTTCTCTGCATTGATATGCTGCATATTTTTTTCATCTTCCCCTTTCTAAATGGTCAAGAGGCGCTTACATTTCCTTTGATCCTGCTTCTTGCTCTTCTGTAGGATAATCCCCACCACTTCACACTCTGGCTCCTCCATCGCATGACACGCCTTATCTTCTGTGTATGCCATTAGCTGTGGCTGTGGGTCATTGTCAGGTGCCATGGGCCACTTTCTCTGAGATGCAGTTATCATCTTTCTTCCCAGAGCCAGCACCACTGATTGCGCTTCACCATGCTGTGCTCTTTCCCCCCCAAACACTATTAAGTCACGCTGACACTGACCACCAACTTCATATGTGGGCCTGTCAATGTGTCAGGATTCGCCCATGGAAGTTGTGAAACACATGGCGTCTCTGACTATCCAGTACACCTTCAGGTCTAGTCCTCACTCAACATGGCGGCCCTTTACTATAAAACAGAACCACGCCCCCTTTTTGGCGCGTTGTATCTGTTTTGTTCTCAGACCATTTCAAAGCTGCTGAGCTTTGCGGAGCTCTCTTCTACGGATCCTTCCTTGATTCCTGCCTTGGCTCCCGATATTTCGCTGCTGCTGCAATTTGCTCATCTTGTTCGTTGTTCCCTGTCTTTATGTCCTTGTACGCTTCTGTAAACTTTCCCTTTCGTTTCCGCCTGTGTTCTGTTAGCCTCCCAGCCTTCGCTCTTGTCATTCTGCCTTCGCTCTTGTCATTCTGCCTTCTCCTCTTTTACATTAATCACACTTACTTTGGTGATATTTCACAGCTGGCTTGCTGTTCTGATTTATTTTCTTGTTCGCGGTTGCAGTTCAGCCTTTCCTTTCACCGCACCGCAGCTCTTCATTTCTGCTCGCGGTCGCAGAGATGTTTTCTCCATATACAGCGACCGCGGCTCGGGTGCCTTCACTCCCCGGGTTCTGCCAGTATTCTAGGTAAGTGGGACTCTTCTGACAAACTATCTTATTCCTATTCTCCTTCGGTGTCACAGCCCATACGTTCTCTTTTATTTACATCTTCTATTTACTTTACCTGCTATCATGTTATACTCCTCCCCCGGACACTATTGCAGATCAAGCTTCCGGTCTACCACCACCTACAGGCTATACCTCTCCCAAGTGGGCAGACCTCCCTTTAGACTTCAAGCCTTCACCAGCTTTCTACAGCCCCATCTTGAGGTCTACCATTGCCTGCAATACCAGGGTTTGTTCTGCCTACCAGGCTTTTTCCCTGCAACTCGAGGTCTGGCTCCTCGGGGTTCCCATTGGACGGGTGCCCCCACCTGCCAAGGTGGCCTCTGAGGGAGCCAGGCCTTATTTACACGAAAAGAAGAAGAAGCCATCTCAAAGGCAATTGACTACCGAATCCAAAAAATCCAGAAGACCCACCACGGAAACCAAGGACAGCTCATCAGAAGGCTCAGGTGAGGAGGAGGTTGGGAATGAAAGGAGCTTACCTGGCAGCCTTGACACAATGTTCTTCTCTGGTGCACATGCCCTGAAAGCGTCCTGTTGTAATTTGACATTCTCTGACATATTCGCTTGACACTACACCTTTCATTAGCATCTTGTTCACTTCCTCGTCTAAAATGCACACTCTGCAGTCACCCGTCCTTCTGAACTCCAGTTTATTTATTGCCACTTTGTCCGGACATGCCTCCCCCCATTCTGTCAGGACCCTGTTTGCCAAATCAGTCATTAATCTCGTTTATCCAAAATGTCCTCCCTCCCCTCTGTTGCACACAGTTGCCTCCTCTGGGGTCTTCCCCCACTTCCTCCCCTTTCTCGGAAATACATAGAGCCACCACCATAGCGTTGTGCGTCATCCACCCCAACCCCCACAGGCACTGCGGCTGGCACCTCACATTCCTGCCCCTCTGTGTGTCCTCTCTACTCCCCCTCCTTCACTGACACTGCTTTTTTCATTCTCAGCCATGCGTCATCAGCTGCATTCAGAATGTCTGCCCACCCCTGGGCAGATTTTACCTTTCCTCCACATTCCCTTCCACCACCCTCCTTATCTCGTCTGGCAACAGCCGCCATATTGTTCCCCTCATGAACATTTGTGTAAGCATTACTTCAATATCTGAGCGTCTCTGATCACTCTGTACCTTCATCCCCTTTGTGATATATGTGTGCTTTGCCTGTGATTCAGCACTATCTCCCTTGTCCCTTCCCTGTGGTGCCCTTTGTAACTGATGTTCCTGGGCAGCCCCCACCTCCATCTTCTTTTGTGCCGACTGGGGGGGATCACATCCCAATTGTGCAACATGCTCTTTAGCCTCTCCAGAACAGCCCTTGCCCCGACTTATATGACAGATCTCCACCCGCCTCTTGCCTTGTCAGTGGACCGGCATCTGCCATATTGCCACTGAAACTGTATTCTGTAATCTGTATTCTTTAATCTCTTTTATTCCACTTTAAATCAGCCTTCAGACAGACCTCCCACTCCCACTCTGTGCCCTCTACAGCATCGACCCTACCCCCACTCTCCACGCTCTGGTGCTCTGACTGTATTACAGCTGCCTAAGAATGCTCTGCCCTATCTTTGTATTATTCCTAGAGTCCCTGAAAACTCCAGATTCCACTACCAAAACATGAAACAGGTACAGCGAAAAATGTTTCTTCACTTACCAGTTGTATTGCTGTAATCTCTCTCTCCATGCCATGCACTTGATGAAGAGAAGAGGAGCTTCCGGGTTTCAGCACCAAATGTTGCGACGTTCGTTCGTCCTGCTCCCCCCGATACTAGTGCTCATCTAGCTCACCAGGCTATGGAGGGCTGCATCGACTCTGACCCCTCCCAGGCCTAGCTCATACTTATGTACAATACAAAGCTACATATTAATCTCCTCCCATTAGCCGTACATATTTATAACAACAGGTCATTTCGCCGAAGAGAGGGAATCAAGTACATTTCGTCACTGGATGGTGCTTCTGTGAGGCAGCCTTGGGACTTGAGCCAGCAGCTTCAGGACTGTGTACTTCTCAAAGAGGGAGGGCTATGGATGCCCATCACTGAGGGCATTTCACAGTAGCTGCTGTTTTCTGCTTTAATGGCTGTTACATGTTTAGGCCGGTCTTTATGCCAAATCATTAGGCCAGTCTTCCTGCTTCAGATGTGATGTATCTCAAACCAAAAGAAAGTGCAGAATCAGAAATGTACCAGGTAACAGAGGGGGACCGATTTGAACATTTTGGTGAACTGTGTTTTGGAAATTGGAAAGTAAGACTTTAACGTGTAAGGCCGGGTGGGCCTCGATCCACATTTTGGACTGCCTTTGTGTAAAGAGTCTGAGCCAGAGTGTGTCACTTTGCATACAGGGAGCGCCTTACTCCATGCAGTCCGACGTGGGAGGAGAGCTGACTTGCCTACATTTATTCTTTATATTTGAACACTGACTTTCCTTTGCATATACATTCTCCTTTTCACATTTTTTGTGCAATATATAGGGCAGGCATTCGGTTGTTATTAGTATAGGCCATTCTGATTGAACAGACGCACCTAGGACTGTTTAATTCCTTAATTGATGGTTGATACAACTCCCATCCTATCTATAGGGCAAAGTAGGAGTTTCTCCAACTCCATTGAGACTTCAAATAAAGGTTTTACAAATTGTACCTTTTGTGTCAGTGTCATACTTGTGATACCATGCCTCCCTTACATATGGTGTCAGGAGGATCTGACTCAAATGATAAAGGTTGAGAACACATGCTAGTAATTGTCATCCCGCAGGAAGGGGAAAACAGGATTATTGAAGATCTTGGTTCTGATTAAAAATCGACCATTAAAATGTTAAATGTTAAAGGTATTTGTACCGCGCACCGTCACCAACGGAGTTGGTCTCCAGGCGCTCTGGCGGATCTGTAAACGATAAGGTGGGATGGGTTAGTAAGGTGAAGAGGAAGTAGGATAGTGAGAGGAGTGGTGTTCTGTTGGCAGCTTCAACTGGGTATGCAACGGGTGCTGAGCTTTGGTGTGGGTATTGGATCAGTGTCAGTACGCGTGTGCTTTTGGTGCAGCTTATGTGTTGTTGCAGTGTTGTGATGTGCATGCGGCTTGTTGTGCGAGAGATGGTTGTGTGAGTTTTTGAGTGAGATAAGTATGCAGGGAGTTTGAGCTTATATTGGTTAGTGGGTTACCTGACATTTGGCAAGCTAACATTCACAGTTTTGTCTAGGTGTAGCAATTGCTGACCTTCACAATCCTATCTAGATGCGACGCAGGTTAATGTTCAGAATTCTATCTAGGTGTGGGCATGCTAACATTCACAATCTTATCTAGATGCTACGCAGGTTAATGTTCAAAATTCTATCTAAGTGTCGGCATACTGACAT
This sequence comes from Ambystoma mexicanum, assembly GCF_040938575.1. Classification (NCBI taxonomy): domain Eukaryota; kingdom Metazoa; phylum Chordata; class Amphibia; order Caudata; family Ambystomatidae; genus Ambystoma; species Ambystoma mexicanum. Next base: position 49,834,445 of record NC_090923.1, read on the forward strand.
TCAAGTTTCACCTAAGTGCGGGCATGCTAACATTTAAAATCCGATCCAGATGCGACGCAGGCCAACGTTCACAAGTCTATCCAGGCGTGGGCATGCCAACATTCACAATCCTATCCAGATGCCACGCAGGCCAATGTTCACAATTTTAAGTCTGGCACATGCTAACATTCAAGTATCAACTAAGTGCGGGCATGCTAACATTCACAGTCTTATCTAGATGCTACACAGGTTAATGTTTACAATGCTATCTAAGTGTGGGCATGCTAACATTCAAGTCTCACCTAAGGTGGGCAAGTTAACATTTGAAATCCCATCTAGATGCGATGCAGGCTAATGTTCAGAATTCTATCTAAGTGTGGCACATGCTAACATTCAAGGTTCATCTAAGTGCGGGCATGCTATCATTCAATCAAAATCCTATCTAGGTGCGACGCAAGCTAATGTTCCCAATTCTATCTAGGTGTGGGCATGCTAACATTCACAATCTTATCTAGATGCTACGCAGGTTAATGTTCACCATTCTATCTAGGTGTGGGCATGCTAACAGTCTCAATTTTATCTTGATTCTACGCAGGTTAAAGTTCACAATTCTAAATAGGTGTGGGCATGCTAACATTCAAGTGTCACCTAAGTGAGGCGCTTGCTGACCTTGACAGGTATGTTAGTATGTAATGCAAGGCAACTTCTGCAATCCTGTCATGAATAGGTTCAGTCTGGTGGTCACAAATCTTTCTGCGTAGGCCTGGTGTGAGTCTACGGCAGTCTATGTTATTGGAAGGTAAGATAAAGTGGCAGGGGTTTTCTGGAGTAGAATAATTGCTCTACTCCCCACCCATGCCACACTCACAGTTTTTGTTGGTGTCTGTTTACTGCTGGCTTCATTGGCTTCCCCTGCGGTCACCGGCAGACACATCTTGGAGCCGCCAATGAAGGAGCTGCCCTTTGCCTTGGGGACCTTAGCCGCATGGGCTGCCGGGCAGAGGGATGCCCTGAAGTGTCCTTGATGTGCTAGAGGCGGACCAATCAGGGCTGGGGAGGCAGGCTCGAAGCGAAGCAGGAAGAAGGCGGGCATGGGAAGGGGAACCGCGCGCTCAGTGCGCTCTAGGTGCTTTTAAGCACAATTTAGGTATTTATTTGGGAAAGTATGCAGGTGAGGGTCAGGAGACTCTTACCTCGGCCAGGGTGGCTCAGCAAATCACCCAGGTGGAGCTACTGTGTATACACCGAGCAACATGGATCTCAATCCACCAATACGGTTCACAGGGCGGGTTGGGAGGCAGGAGGAGGGAGGGAGAGGGAAGTGGGGAGCCGGGGAAGCTACGCTGGGCAAGGCCGCAGCACAGGCACAGAGGGGCACCGAGATGGCAAAGGTGGGCCCAGGAGGGTCGCCACAAGCAGCCTCATTCACCTGGGGCTCAGGATGGCAAAGATCACCCAGATGGACCTACGGTGTATACACCGAGCAACGTGGATCTCAATCCACCAATCAGGTTCACGGGGCGGGTTGGGAGGTGGGAGGAGGGAGGGAGAGGGAAGTGGGGAGCCGGGGAAGCTACGCTGGGCAAGGCCGCAGCACAGGCACAAAGGGGCACCCAGATGGTAAAGGTGGGCCCAGGAGGGTCGGCACGAGCTGACTCTCTCACCTGGGGTTCAGGATGGCAAAGAGCACCCAGGTGGAGCTACGGTGTATACACTGAGCAACCTGGATCTCAATCCACCAATCAGGTTCACGGGGAGGGTTGGGAGGCGGGAGGAGGGAGGGAGAGGGAAGTGGGGAGCCGGGGAAGCTACGCTGGGAAAGGCCACAGCACAGGCACAAAGGGGCACCCAGATGGTAAAGGGGGGCCGAGGAGGGTCGCCACGAGCAGCCTCACTCACCTGGGGCTCAGGATGGCAAAGAGCACCCAGGTGGAGCTACGGTGTATACACCGAGCAACGTGGATCTCAATCCACCAATCAGGTTCACGGGGCGGGTTGGGAGGCGGGAGGAGGGAGGCAAAGAGAAGTGGTGAGCCGGGGAAGCTACACTGGGCAAGGCCGCAGCACAGGCACAAAGGGGCACCCAGATGGTAAAGGTGGGCCCAGGAGGGTCGCCACAAGCAGCCTCACTCACCTGGGGCTCCGGATGGCAAAGGGCACCCAGGTGGAGCGATGGTGTATACACCGAGCAACATGGATCTCAATCCACCAATCAGGTTCACAGGGCGGGTTGGGAGGCGGGAGGAGTGAGGGAGAGGGAAGTCGGGAGCCGGGGAAGCTACGCTGGGCAAGGCCGCAGCACAGGCAAAGAGGGGCACCGAGATGGCAAAGGTGGGCCCAGGAGGGTCGCCACGAGCAGCCTCACTCACCTGGGGCTCAGGATGGCAAAGATCACCCAGGTGGACCTACGGTGTATACACCGAGCAACGTGGATCTCAATCCACCAATCAGGTTCAAGGGGTGGGTTGGGAGGCAGGAGGAGGGAGGGAGAGGAAAGTGGGGAGCGGGGAAGCTACGCTGGGCAAGGCCACAGCACAGGCACAAAGGGGCACCCAGATGGTAAAGGTGGGCCCAGGAGGGTCGCCACGAGCAGCCTCACTCATCTGGGGCTCAGGATGGCAAAGAGCACCCAGGTGGAGCCACGGTGTATACACCGAGCAATGTGGATCTCAATCCACCAATCAGGTTCACGGGGCGGGTTGGGAGGCGGGAGGCAAAGAGAAGTGGGGAGCCGGGGAAGCTATGCTGGGCAAGGCCGCAGCACAGGCACAAAGGAGCACCCAGATGGTAAAGGTGGGCCCAGGAGGGTCGCCACAAGCAGCCTCACTCACCTGGGGCTCAGGATGGCAAAGAGCACCCAGGTGGAGCTACGGTGTATACACCGAGCAATGTGGATCTCAATCCACCAATCAGGTTCACGGGGCGGGTTGGGAGGCGGGAGGAGGGAGCGAGAGGGAAGTGGGGAGCCGGGGAAGCTCAGCTAGGCAAAGCTGCAGCAGAGGCACAAAGGGGCATCCAGATGATAAAGGTGGGCCCAGTAGTGTCGCCACGAGCAGCCTCAGTCACCTTTGGCTCAGGATAGCAAAGAGCACCCAGGTGGAGCTACAGTGTATACACCGAGCAACGTGGAACTCAATCCACCAATCAGGTTCACGGGGCGGGTTGGGAGGAGGGAGGGAGAGGGAAGTGGGGAGACAGGGAAGCTACACTGGGCAAGGCCGCAGCACAGGCACAAAGGGGCACCCAGATGGTAAAGGTGGGCCCAGGAGGGTCACCACGAACAGCCTTACTCACCTGGGGCTCAAGATGGCAAAGAGCACCCAGGTGGAGCTACGGTGTATACACCGAACAACGTGGATCTCAATCCACCAATCAGGTTCACGGGGCAGGTTGGGAGGAGGGAGGCAAAGGGAAGTGGGGAGCCAGGGAAGCTACGCTGGGCAAGGCCGCAGCACAGGCACAAAGGGGCACCCAGATGGTAAAGGTTGGCCCAGGAGGATTGCCACGAGCAGCCTCACTCACCTGGGGCTCAGGATGGCAAAGAGCACCCAGGTGGAGCTACGGTGTATACACCGAGCAATGTGGATCTCAATCCACCAATCAGGTTCACGGGGCGGGTTGGGAGGCGGGAGGAGGGAGCGAGAGGGAAGTGGAGAGCCGGGGAAGCTCAGCTAGGCAAAGCTGCAGCACAGGCACAAAGGGGCATCCAGATGATAAAGGTGGGCCCAGTAGTGTCGCCACGAGCAGCCTCACTCACCTTTGGCTCAGGATAGCAAAGAGCACCCAGGTGGAGCTACGGTGTATACACCGAGCAACGTGGATCTCAATCCACCAATCACGTTCACAGGGCGGTTTGGGAGGCCGGAGGAGGGAGGGAGAGGGAAGTGGGGAGCCGGGGAAGCTATGCTGGGCAAGACCGCAGCACAGGCACAAAGGGGCACCCAGATGGAAAAGGTGGGCCCAGGAGGGTTGCCACGAGCAGCCTCACTCACCTGGGGGTCAGGATGGCAAAGAGCACCCAGGTGGCGCTACGGTGTATACACCGAACAACGTGGATCTCAATCCAACAATCAAGTTGACGGGGCGGGTTGGGAGGCGGGAGAAGGGAGGGAGAGGGAAGTGGGGAGCGGGGAAGCTACGCGGGGCAAGGCCGCATCACAGGCACAAAGGGACACCCAGATGGTAAAGGTGGGCCCAGGATGGTCGCCACGAGCAGCCTCACTCACCTGGGGGTCAGGATGGCAAAGAGCACCCAGGTCGCGCTACGGTGTATACACCGAGCAACGTGGATCTCAATCCACCAATCAAGTTGACGGGGCGGGGTGGGAGGCGGGAGAAGGGAGGGAGAGGGAAGTGGGGAGCGGGGAAGCTACGCGGGGCAAGGCCGCATCACAGGCACAAAGGGACACCCAGATGGTAAAGGTGGGCCCAGGATGGTCGCCACGAGCAGCCTCACTCACCTGGGGCTCAGGATGGGAAAGAGCACCCAGGGAGCTACGGTGTATACACCGAGCAAATGGATCTCAATCCACCAATCAGGTTCATGGGGCGGGTTGGGAGGCGGGAGGAGGGAGGGAGAGGGAAGTGGGGAGCCGGGAAAGCTACGCTGGGCAAGGCCGCAGAACAGGCACAAAGGGGCATCCAGATGGTAAAGGTGGGCCCACGAAGGTCGCCAGGATTAGCCTCACTCACCTGGGGATCAGGATGGCAAAGAGCACCCAGGTGGAGCTACGGTGTATACACCGAGCAATGTGGATCTCAATCCACCAATCAGGTTCACGGGGCGGGTTGGGAGGCGGGAGGAGGGAGCGAGAGGGAAGTGGAGAGCCGGGGAAGCTCAGCTAGGCAAAGCTGCAGCACAGGCACAAAGGGGCATCCAGATGATAAAGGTGGGCCTAGGAGGGTCGCCACAAGCAGCCTCACTCATCTGGGGCTCAGGATGGCAAAGAGCACCCAGGTGGAGCTATGGTGTATACACCGAGCAATGTGGATCTCAATCCACCAATCAGGTTCACGGGGAGGATTGGAAGGCGGGAGGAGGGAGGGAGAGGGAAGTGGGGAGCTGGCGAAGCTACGCTGGGCAAGACCGCAGCACAGGCACAAAGGGGCACCCAGATGGTAAAGGTGGGCCCAGGAGGGTGGCCACGAGCAGCCTCACTCATCCGGGGCTCAGGATGGCAAAGAGCACCCAGGTGGAGCTACGGTGTATACACCGAGCAACGTGGATCTCAATCCACCAATCAGGTTCACGGGGAGGTTTGGGAGGCGGGAGGAGGGAGGGAGAGGGAAGTGGGGAGCTGGCGAAGCTACGCTGGGCAAGACCGCAGCACAGGCACAAAGGGGCACCCAGATGGTTAAGGTGGGCCCAGGAGGGTGGCCACGAGCAGCCTCACTCCTCTGGGGCTCAGGATGGCAAAGAGCACCCATGTGGAGCTACGGTGTATACACCGAGCAACGTGGATCTCAATCCACCAATCACGTTCACAGGGCGGGTTGGGAGGCCGGAGGAGGGAGGGAGAGGGAAGTGGGGAGCCGGGGAAGCTATGCTGGGCAAGGCCGCAGCACAGGCACAAAGGGGCACCCAGATGGAAAAGGTGGGCCCAGGAGGGTTGCCACGAGCAGCCTCACTCACCTGGGGGTCAGGATGGCGAAGAGCACCCAGGTGGCGCTACGGTGTATACACCGAGCAACGTGGATCTCAATCCACCAATCAAGTTGACGGGGCAGGTTGGGAGGCGGGAGAAGGGAGGGAGAGGGAAGTGGGGAGCGGGGAAGCTACGTGGGACAAGGCCGCATCACAGGCACAAAGGGGCACCCAGATGGTAAAGGTGGGCCCAGGATGGTCGCCACGAGCAGGCTCACTCACCTGGGGCTCAGGATGGGAAAGAGCACCCAGGGAGCTACGGTGTATACACCGATCAAATGGATCTCAATCCACCAATCAGGTTCATGGGGCGGGTTGGGAGGCGGGAGGAGGGAGGGAGAGGGAAGTGGTGAGCCGGGGAAGCTACGCTGGGCAAGGCCGCAGAACAGGCACAAAGGGGCATCCAGATGGTAAAGGTGGGCCCACGAAGGTCGCCACGATTAGCCTCACTCACCTGGGGATCAGGATGGCAAAGAGCACCCATGGGGAGCTACAGTGTATACACCGAACAACGTGGATCTCAATCCACCAATCAGGTTCATGGGGCGGGTTGGGAGGCGGGAGGAGGGAGGGAGAGGGAAGTGGGGAGCCGGGGGAAGCTAGGCTGGGCAAGGCCGCAGCACAGGCACAGAGGGGAACTCAGATGGTAAAGGTGGGCCCACGAAGGTCGCCACGATTAGCCTCACTCACCTGGGGATCAGGATGGCAAAGAGCACCCATGGGGAGCTACAGTGTATACACCGAACAACGTGGATCTCAATCCACCAATCAGGTTCATGGGGCGGGTTGGGAGGCGGGAGGAGGGAGGGAGAGGGAAGTGGGGAGCCGGGGGAAGCTAGGCTGGGCAAGGCCGCAGCACAGGCACAGAGGGGAACTCAGATGGTAAAGGTGGGCCCAGGAGGGTCGCCACGAGCAGCCTCACTCACCTGGGGCTGAGAATCACCAATCAGGTTCACAGGGCGGGTTGGGAGGCGGGAGGAGGGAGGGAGAGAGAAGTGGGGAGCCGGGGAAGCTACACTAGATAAGGCCGCAGCACAGGCTCTGAGGTGCACCCAGATGACAAAAGTGGGCCCAGGAGGGTCGCGACGAGCAGCCTCACTCACCTGGGGCTCAGGATGGCAAAGAGCACCCAGGTGGAGCTATGGTGTATACACCGAGCAACGTGGATCTCAATCCACCAATCAGGTTCACGGGGCGGATTGGGAGGCAGGAGGAGGGAGGCAAAGGGAAGTGGGGAGCCAGGGAAGCTACGCTGGGCAGGCCGCAGCACAGGCATAAAGGGGCACCCAGATGGTAAAGGTGGGCCCAGGAGGGTCGCCACGAGCAGCCTCACTCACCTGGGGCTCAGGATGGCAAAGAGCACCCAGGTGTAGCTACGGTGTATACACTGAGCAACGTGGATCTCAATCCACCAATCAGGTTCACGGGGCGGGTTGGGAGGCGGGAGGAGGGAGGGAGGTGGAAGTGGGGAGCCGGGGAAGCTACGCTCGCTAGGCAAGGACGCAGAACAGGCACAGAGGGAAACCCAGATGGCAAAGGTGGGCCCAGAAGGTTCGCCACGAGCAGCCTCTCTCACCTGGGGCTCAGGATGGCAAAGGGCACCCAAGTGGAGCTATGGTGTATACACCGAACAACGTGGATCTCAATCCACCAATCAGGTTCACGGGGCGGGTTGGGAGGCGGGAGGAGGGAGGGAGAGGGAAGTGGGGAGCCAGCGAAGCTACGCTGGGCAAGGCCGCAGCACAGGCACAAAGGGGCACCCAGATGGCAAAGGTGGGCTCAGGAGGGTCGCCACAAGCAGCCTCACTCATCTGGGGCTCTGGATGGCAAATAGCACCCAGGTGGAGCTACGGTGTATACACCGAGCAACGTGGATCTTAATCCACCAATCACGTTCACGGGGCGGGTTGGGAGGGGGAAGTGGAGTCAGGGAGAGGGAAGTGGGGAGCCGGGGAAGCTACGCTGGGCAAGGCCGCAGCACAAGCACAAAGGGGCACCCAGATGGAAAAGGTGGGCCCAGGAGGGTCGCCACGAGCAGCCTCACTCACCTGGGGCTCAGGATGGCAAAGAGCACCCAGGTGGCACTACGGTGTATACACCGAGCAACGTGGATCTCAATCCACCAATCAAGTTGACGGGGCGGGTTGGGAGGCGGGAGAAGGGAGGGAGAGGGAAGTGTGGAGCGGGGAAGCTACGCTGGGCAAGGCCGCATCACAGGCACAAAGGGGCACCCAGATGATACAGGTGGGCCCAGGAGGGTCGCCACGAGCAGCCTCACTCACCTGGGGCTCAGGATGGGAAAGAGCACCCAGGGAGCTACGGTGTATACACCGAGCAAATGGATCTCAATCCACCAATCAGGTTCATGGGGCGGGTTGGGAGGTGGGAGGAGGGAGGAAGAGGGAAGTGGGGAGCCGGTGAAGCTACGTTGGACAAGGCCGCAGAACAGGCACAAAGGGGCACCCAGATGGCAAAGGTGGGCCGAGGAGGGTCGCCACGAGCAGCATCACTCACATGGGGCTCAGGATGGCAAAGAGCACCCAGGTGGAGCTACGGTGTATACACCGAGCAACGTGGATCTCAATCCACCAATCAGGTTCACGGGGCGGGTTGGGAGGCGGGAGGAGGGAGAGGTTAGTGGGGAGCCGGGAAAGCTACGCTGGGCGAGGCCGCAGCACAAGCACAGAGGGGCACTGTTATGACCGTTTCTTGGTCATAGGGTTCACTCCATGGGACACTCAGGATACACAGGCCAGGTACGCATGGTGGTTACTTTTTTAGTGTTCTTCTGTTACAAGGATCAGATGTCATCATAGTTATAAGAAGATAAAGAGGAAAGGTACAGGAGCCCACTGGCTCCCACCACCCAGGCTCACATAATCTAACTGCCTGGGTAAGAACCCATTCAACTCTAAACATTCTGACCTCATACTCCACACTCACAACCTACATTCTGAGGTGACATCAATCCTGGCTCAGCACACATGCAACTATAAGAGCCAGCCCTAACATGGCCATCTCCTAACAGGCACCCAGATGGTAAAGGTGGGCCCAGGAGTGTTGCCACGAGCAGCCTCACTCACCTAGTGCTCAGGATGGCAAAGAGCACCCAGGTGGAGCTACGGTGTATACACCGAGCAACATGGATCTCAAACCACCAATCACGTTCACAGGGCGTGTTGGGAGGCTGGACGAGGGATGGAGAGGGAAGTGGGGAGTCGGGGAAGCTACGCTGGGGAAGGCCGCAGCACAGGCACAAAGGGGCACCCAGATGGAAAAGGTGGGCCCAGGAGGGTCGCCACGAGCAGCCTCACTCACCTGGGGCTCAGGATGGCAAAGAACACCCAGGTGGTGCTAAGGTGTATACACCGAGCAACGTGGATCTCAATCCACCAATCAGGTTGATGGGGAGGGTTGGGTGGCGGGAGGAAGGAGGGAGAGGGAAGTGGGGAGCTGGCGAAGCTACGCTGGGCAAGGCCGCAGCACAGGCACAAAGGGGCACCCAGATGGTAAAGGTGGGCCCAGTAGTGTCGCCACGAGCAGCCTCACTCACCTTTGGCTCAGGATAGCAAAGAGCACCCAGGTGGAGCTACGGTGTATACACCGAGCAACGTGGATCTCAATCCACCAATCACGTTCACAGGGCGGGTTGGGAGGCGGGAGGAGGGAGGCAAAGGGAAGTGGGGAGCCAGGGAAGCTACACTGGGCAAGGCCGCAGAACAGGCACAAAGGTGCACCCAAATGGTAAAGGTGGGCCCAGGAGGGTCACCACAAGCAGCCTCACTCATCTGAGGCTCAGGATGGTAAAGAGCACCCAGGTGGAGCTATGGTGTATACACCGAGCAACGTGGATCTCAATCCACCAATCAGGTTCACGGGGCGGGTTGGGAGGTGGGAGGAGGGAGGGAGAGGGAAGTGGGGAGCCGGGGAAGCTACGCTGGGCAAGGCCGCAGCACAGGCACAGAGGGGCACCCAGATGGTAAAGGTGGGCCCAGGAGGGTCGCCACAAGCAGCCTTACTCATCTGGGGCTCAGGATGGCAAAGAGCACCCAGGTGGAGCTACGGTGTATACACCAAGCAATGTGGATCTCAATCCACCAATCAGGTTACGGGGCGGGTTGGGAGGCGGGAGGAGGGTGGGAGAGGGAAGTGGAGAGCCGGGGAAGCTACGCTGGGCAAGGCCGCAGGACAGGAACAAAGAGGCACCCAGATGGTAAAGGTGGACCTAGGAGGGTCACAACGAGCAACCTCACTCACCTGGGGCTCAGGATCAGCAATCAGGTTCACGGGGCGCGTTGGGAGGCAGGAGGAGGGAGGGAGAGGGAAGTGGGGAGCCGGGGAAGCTACGCTAGATAGGGCCGCAGCACAGGCTCTGAGGTGCACCCTGATGGCAAAGGTGGGCCCAGGATGGTCGCAACGAGCAGCCTCACTCACCTGGGGCTCAGAGTGGCAAAGAGCACCCAGGTGGAGCTACGGTGTATACACCGAGCAACTTGGATCTCAATCCACCAATCAGGTTCACGACGCGGGTTGGGAGGCGGGAGGAGGGAGGCAAAGGGAAGTGGGGAGCCAGGGAAGCTACACTGGGCAGGCCGCAGCACAGGCACAAAGGGGCACCCAGATGGTAAAGGTGGGCCCAGGAGGGTCGCCACGAGCAGCCTCACTCACCTGGGGCTCAGGATGGCAAAGAGCAGCCACGTGGAGCTACGGTGTATACACCGAGCAACGTGGATCTCAATCCACCAATCAGGTTCACGGGACGGGTTGGGAGGCTGGAGGAGGGAGGGAGAGGGAAGTGGGGAGCAGGGGAAGCTACGCTGGGCAAGGCCGCAGCACAGGCACAAAGAGGCACCCAGATGGAAAAGGTGGGCCCAGGAGGGTCGCCACGAGCAGCCTCACTCACCTGGGGCTCAGGATGGCAAAGAGCACCCAGGTGGCGCTACGGTGTATACACCGAGCAACGTGGATCTCAAACCACCAATCAAGTTGACGGGGCGGGTTGGGAGGCGGGAGGAGGGAGGGAGAGGGAAGTGGGGAGCGGGGAAGCTACGCTGGGCAAGGCCGCATCACAGGCACAAAGGGGCACCCAGATGGTAAAGGTGGGCCCAGGAAGGTCGCCACGAGCAGCCTCACTCACCTGGGGCTCAGGATGGCAAAGAGCACCCAGGTGGAGCTATGGTGTATACACCGAGCAACGTGGATCTCAATCCACCAATCAGGTTCACGGGGCGCGTTGGGAGGCGGGAGGAGGGTGGGAGAGGGAAGTGGAGAGCCGGGGAAGCTACGCTGGGCAAGGCCGCAGAACAGGCACACAGGGGCACCCAGGCGGTAAAGGTGAGCCCAGGAGGGTCGCCATGAGCAGCCTCACTCACCTGGGGCTCAGGATCACCTATCAGGTTCACGGGGCGGGTTGGGAGGCGGGAGGAGGGAGGGAGAGGGAAGTGGGGAGCCGCGGAAGCTATGCTAGATAAGGCCGCAGCACAGGCACAGAGGTGCACCCAGATGGAAAAGGTGGGCCCAGGAGGGTCGCCACGAGCAGCCTCACTCACCTGGGGCTCAGGATGGCAAAGAGCACCCAGGTGGCGCTACGGTGTATACACCGAGCAACGTGGATCTCAAACCACCAATCAAGTTGACGGGGCGGGTTGGGAGGCGGGAGGAGGGAGGGAGAGGGAAGTGGGGAGCGGGGAAGCTACGCTGGGCAAGGCCGCATCACAGGCACAAAGGGGCACCCAGATGGTAAAGGTGGGCCCAGGAGGGTCGCCACGAGCAGCCTCACTCACCTGGGGCTCAGGATGGCAAAGAGCACCCAGGTGGAGCTACGGTGTATACACCGAGCAACGTGGATCTCAATCCAACAATCAGGTTCACGGGATGGGTTGGGATGCGGGAGGAGAGAGCGAGAGGGAAGCGGGGAGCCGGGGAAGCTACGCTGGGCAAGGCCGCAGCACAGGCACAAAGGGGCACCCAGATGGTAAAGGTGGGCCCAGGAGGGTCGCCACGAGCAGTCTCACTCACCAGGGGCTCAGGATGGGAAAGAGCACCCAGGGAGCTACGGTGTATACACCGAGCAACGTGGATCTCAATCCACCAATCAGGTTCACGGGGCGGGTTGGGAGGCGGGAGGAGGGTGGGAGAGGGAAGTGGAGAGCCGGGGACAAGCTACGCTGGGCAAGGTCGCAGGACAGGCAGAAAGGGGCACCCAGATGGTAAAGGTGGGGCCAGGAGGGTCACAACGAGCAACCTCACTCACCTGGGGCTCAGGATGGCAAAGAGCACCCATTTGGAGCTATAGTGTATACACCGAGCAACGTGGATCTCAATCCACCAATCAGGTTCATGGGGCGGGTTGGGAGGCGGGAGGAGGGAGGAAGAGGGAAGTGGGGAGCCGGGGGAAGCTAGGCTGGGCAAGGCCGCAGTACAGGCACAGAGGGGCACCCAGATGGTAAAGGTGGGCCAGGAGGGCCGCCACGAGCAGCCTCACTCACCTGGGGCTCAGGATGGCAAAGAGCACCCAGGTGGAGCTACGGTGTATACACCAAGCAAAGTGAATCTCAATCCACCAATCAGGTTCATGGGGCGGTTTGGGAGGGAGGAGGACGGAGGGAGAGGGAAGTGGGGAGCCGGGGAAGCTACGCTGGGCAAGGCCGCAGCACAGGCACAGAGTGGCACCCAGATGGTAAAGGTGGGCCCAGGAGGGTCGCCACGAGCAGCCTCACTCACCTGAGGTTCAGGATGGCAAAGAGCATCCAGGTGGAGCTATGGTGTATAAACCGAGCAACGTGGATCTCAATCCACCAATCAGGTTCACGGGGCGGGTTGGGAGGCGGGAGGAGGGAGGGAGAGGGAAGTGGGGAGCCGGGGAAGCTACGCTGGGCAAGGCCGCAGCACAGGCACAAAGGGGCACCCAGATGGTAAAGGTGGGCCCAGGAGGGTCGCCACGAGCAGCCTCACTCACCTATGGCTCAGGATGGGAAAGAGCACCCAGGGAGCTACGGTGTATACACCGAGCAAATGGATCTCAATCCACCAATCAGGTTCATGGGGCGGGTTGGGAGTTGGGAGGAGGGAGGAAGAGGGAAGTGGGGAGCCGGGGAAGCTACGATGGGCAAGGCCGCAGAACAGGCACAAAGGAGCACCCAGATGGCAAAGGTGGGCCCAGGAGGGTCGCCACGTGAAGCATCACTCACCAGGGGCTCAGGATGGAAAAGAGCACCCAGGTGGAGCTATGGTGTATACACCGAGCAACGTGGATCTCAATCCACCAATCAGGTTCACGGGCGGGTTGGGAGGCGGGAGGAGGGAGAGGTTAGTGGGGAGCCGGGAAAGCTACGCTTGGCGAGGCCGCAGCACAAGCACAGAGGGGCACTGTTATGACCGTCTCTTGGTCATAGGGTTCACTCCAGGGGACACTCAGGATACACAGGCCAGGTACACAGGGTGGTTACTTTTTTAAAGTTCTTCTGTTACAAGGATCAGATGTCATCATAGTTATTAGGAGATAAAGAGGAAAGGTATAGGAGCCCACTGGCTCCCACCACCCAGGCTCACATAATCTAACTGTCTGGGTTAGAACCCATTCAACTCTAAACATTCTGACCTCATACTCCACACTCACAGCCTACATTCTGAGGTGACATCAATCCTGGCATAGCACACATGCAACTATAAGAGCCAACCCTAACATGGCCCGCTCCTAACAGGCACCCAGATGGTAAAGGTGGGCCCAGGAGTGTGGCCACGAGCAGCCTCACTCACCTAGTGCTCAGGATGGCAAAGAGCACCCAGGTGGAGCTACGGTGTATACACCGAGCAACGTGGATCTCAAAACACCAATCAAGTTGATGGGGAGGGTTGGGTGGCGGGAGGAAGGAGGGAGAGGGAAGTGGGGAGCTGGCAAAGCTACGCTGGGCAAGACCGCAGCACAGGGACAAAGGGGCACCCAGATGGTAAAGGTGGGCCCAGGAGGGTCACCACAAGCAGCCTCACTCATCTGAGGCTCAGGATGGCAAAGAGCACCCAGGTGGAGCTATGGTGTATACACCGAGCAACGTGGATATCAATCCACCAATCAGGTTCACGGGGCGGGTTGGGAGGTGGGAGGAGGGAGGGAGAGGGAAGTGGGGAGCCAGGGAAGCTACGCTGGGCAAGGCCGCAGCACAGGCACAAAGGGGCACCCAGATGGTAAAGGTGGGCCCAGGAGGGTCGCCACGAGCAGTCTCACTCACCAGGGGCTCAGGATGGGAAAGAGAACCCATTTGGAGCTACAGTGTATACACCGAGCAACGTGGATCTCAATCCACCAATCAGGTTCATGGGGCGGGTAGGGAGGCGGGAGGAGGTAGGGAGAGGGAAGTGGGGAGCCGGGGGAAGCTAGGCTGGGCAAGGCCGCAGTACAGGCACAGAGGGGCACCGAGACGGTAAAGGTGAGCCCAGGAGGGTCGCCATGAGCAGCCTCACTCACCTGGGGCTCAGGATCAGCAATCAGGTTCACGGGGCGGGTTGGGAGGCAGGAGGAGGGAGGGAGAGGGAAATGGGGAGCCGGGAAAGCTACGCTAGATAAGGCCGCAGCACAGGCTCTGAGGTGCACCCAGATGGCAAAGGTGGGCCCAGGAGGGTCGCCACGAGCAGCCTCACTCACCTGGGGCTCAGGATGGCAAAGAGCACCCAGGTGGAGCTGCGGTGTATACACCGAGCAACGTGGATCTCAATCCACCAATCAGGTTCACGGGGCATGTTGGGAGGCGGGAGGAGGGTGGGAGAGGGAAGTGGAGAGCCGGGGAAGCTACGCTGGGCAAGGCCGCAGAACAGGCACAAAGGGGAACCCAGATGGTAAAAGTGGGCTCAGGAGGGTCACCACAAGCAATCTCACTCACCTGGGGCTCAGGATGGCAAAGAGCACCCAGGTGGAGCTACGGTGTATACACCGAGCAACGTGGATCTCAATCCACCAATCAGGTTCACGGGGCGGGTTGGGAGGCAGGAAGAGGGAGGGAGAGGGAAGTGGGGAGCCGGGGGAAGCTAGGCTGGGAAGGCCGCAGCACAGGCACAGAGGGGCACCCAGACGGTAAAGGTGAGCCCAGGAGGGTCGCCATGAGCAGCCTCACTCACCTGGGGCTCAGGATCACCAATCAGGTTCACGGGTCGGGTTGGGAGGTGGGAGGAGGTAGGGAAAGGGAAGTGGGGAGCCGGGGAAGCTATGCTAGATAAGGCCGCAGCACAGGCACAGAGTGGCACCCAGATGGTAAAGGTGGGCCCAGGAGGGTCGCCACGAGCAGCTTCACTCACCTGGGGCTCAGGATGACAAAGAACACCCGGGTGGAGCTACGGTGTATACACCGAGCAAATGGATCTCAATCCACCAATCAGGTTCATGGGGCGGGAGGAGGGAGGGAGAGGGAAGTGGGGAGCCAGGGAAGCTACGCTGGGCAAGGCCGCAGAACAGGCACAAAGGGGCACCCAGATGGCAAAGGTGGGTACAGGAGGGTCGCCACGAGCAGCCTCACTCACCTTTGGCTCAGGATAGCAAAGAGCACCCAGGTGGAGCTACGGTGTATACACCGAGCAACGTGGATCTCAATCCACCAATCAGGTTCACGGGGCTGGTTGGGAGGCGGGAGGAGGGAGGGAAGTGGGGAGCCGGGGGAAGCTAGGCTGGGCAAGGCCGCAGCACAGGCACAGAGGGGCACCCAGATGGTAAAGGAAGGCCCAGGAGGGTTGCCACGAGCACCCTCACTCACCTGGGGCTCAGGTTCACCAATCAGGTTCACGGCGCGGTTTGGGTGGCGGGAGGAAGGAGGGAGAGGGAAGTGGGGAGCTGGCAAAGCTACGCTGGGCAAGACCGCAGCACAGGGACAAAGGGGCACCCAGATGGTAAATGTGAGCCCAGGAGGGTCACCACAAGCAGCCTCACTCATCTGAGGCTCAGGATGGCAAAGAGCACCCAGGTGGAGCTATGGTGTATACACCGAGCAACGTGGATATCAATCCACCAATCAGGTTCACGGGGCGGGTTGGGAGGTGGGAGGAGGGAGCGAGAGGGAAGTGGGGAGCCAGGGAAGCTACGCTGGGCAAGGCCGCAGCACAGGCACAAAGGGGCACCCAGATGGTAAAGGTGGGCCCAGGAGGGTCGCCACGAGCAGTCTCACTCACCAGGGGCTCAGGATGGGAAAGAGAACCCATTTGGAGCTACAGTGTATACACCGAGCAACGTGGATCTCAATCCACCAATCAGGTTCATGGGGCGGGTAGGGAGGCGGGAGGAGGGAGGGAGAGGGAAGTGGGGAGCCGGGGGAAGCTAGGCTGGGCAAGGCCGCAGTACAGGCACAGGGGGGCACCGAGACGGTAAAGGTGAGCCCAGGAGGGTCGCCATGAGCAGCCTCACTCACCTGGGGCTCAGGATCAGCAATCAGGTTCACGGGGCGGGTTGGGAGGCAGGAGGAGGGAGGGAGAGGGAAATGGGGAGCCGGGGAAGCTACGCTAGATAAGGCTGCAGCACAGGCTCTGAGGTGCACCCAGATGGCAAAGGTGGGCCCAGGAGGGTCGCCACGAGCAGCCTCACTCACCTGGGGCTCAGGATGGCAAAGAGCACCCAGGTGGAGCTACGGTGTATACACCGAGCAACGTGGATCTCAATCCACCAATCAGGTTCACGGGGCATGTTGGGAGGCGGGAGGAGGGTGGGAGAGGGAAGTGGAGAGCCGGGGAAGCTACGCTGGGCAAGGCCGCAGAACAGGCACAAAGGGGAACCCAGATGGTAAAAGTGGGCTCAGGAGGGTCACCACAAGCAATCTCACTCACCTGGGGCTCAGGATGGCAAAGAGCACCCAGGTGGAGCTACGGTGTATACACCGAACAACGTGGATCTCAATCCACCAATCAGGTTCACGGGGCGGGTTGGGAGGCAGGAAGAGGGAGGGAGAGGGAAGTGGGGAGCCGGGGGAAGCTAGGCTGGGAAGGCCGCAGCACAGGCACAGAGGGGCACCCAGACGGTAAAGGTGAGCCCAGGAGGGTCGCCATGAGCAGCCTCACTCACCTGGGGCTCAGGATCACCAATCAGGTTCACGGGTCGGGTTGGGAGGTGGGAGGAGGTAGGGAAAGGGAAGTGGGGAGCCGGGGAAGCTATGCTAGATAAGGCCGCAGCACAGGCACAGAGGTGCACCCAGATGGCAAAGGTGGGCCCAGGAGGGTCGCCACGAGCAGCCTCACTCATCTGGGGCTCAGATTGGCAAAGAGCACCCAGGTGGAGCTACGGTGTATACATCGAGCAACGTGGATCTCAATCCACCAATCAGGTTCATTGGGCGGTTTGGGAGGCGGAAGGAGGGAGGGAGAGGGAAGTGGGGAGCCAGGGAAGCTACGCTGGGCAAGGCCGCAGCACGGGCACAGAGTGGCACCCAGATGGTAAAGGTGGGCCCAGGAGATTCGCCACGAGCAGCTTCACTCACCTGGGGCTCAGGATGACAAAGAACACCCGGGTGGAGCTACGGTGTATACACCGAGCAAATGGATCTCAATCCACCAATCAGGTTCATGGGGCGGGAGGAGGGAGGGAGAGGGAAGTGGGGAGCCAGGGAAGCTACGCTGGGCAAGGCCGCAGAACAGGCACAAAGGGGCACCCAGATGGCAAAGGTGGGTACAGGAGGGTCGCCACGAGCAGCCTCACTCACCTTTGGCTCAGGATAGCAAAGAGCACCCAGGTGGACCTACGGTGTATACACCGAGCAACGTGGATCTCAATCCACCAATCAGGTTCACGGGGCTGGTTGGGAGGCGGGAGGAGGGAGGGAAGTGGGGAGCCGGGGGAAGCTAGGCTGGGCAAGGCCGCAGCACAGGCACAGAGGGGCACCCAGATGGTAAAGGAAGGCCCAGGAGGGTTGCCACGAGCACCCTCACTCACCTGGGGCTCAGGTTCACCAATCAGGTTCACGGCGTGGTTTGGGTGGCGGGAGGAGGGAGGGAGAGGGAAGTGGGGAGCCTGGGAAGCTACGCTAGGTAAGGCCGCAGCACAGGCACACAGGTGCACCCAGATGGCAAAGGTTGGCCCAGGAGGGTCGCCACGAGCAGCCTCACTCACCTGGGGCTCAGGATGGCAAAGAGCACCAAGGTGGAGCTACGGTGTATACACCGAGCAACGTGGAACTCAATCCACCAATTAGGTTCACCGGGTGGGTTGGGAGGCGGGAAGAGGGAGGGAGAGGGAAGCGGGGAGCCGGGGAAGCTACGCTGGGCAAAGCCACAACACAGGCACAGAGGGGCACCCAGATGGTAAAGGAGGGTCTCCACGAGCAGCCTCACTCACCTGGGGCTCAGGATGGCAAAGAGCACCCAGGTGGAGCTACGGTAAATACACCAAGCAAAGTGGATCTCAATCCACCAATCAGGTTCATGGGGCGGTTTGGAAGGTGGGAGGAGGGAGGGAGAGGGAAGTGGGGAGCCGGGGAAGCTACGCTGGGCAAGGCCGCAGCACAGGCACAAAGGGGCACCCAGATGTTAAAGTTGGGCCCAGGAAGGTTGCCACGAGCAGCCTCACTCACCTGGGGCTCAGGATGGGAAAGAGCACCCAGGTGGAGCTATGGTGTATACAC
Source organism: Ambystoma mexicanum (assembly GCF_040938575.1). Classification (NCBI taxonomy): domain Eukaryota; kingdom Metazoa; phylum Chordata; class Amphibia; order Caudata; family Ambystomatidae; genus Ambystoma; species Ambystoma mexicanum. The sequence continues at coordinate 49,852,655 of NC_090923.1, forward strand.
TGAGCAACGTGGATCTCAATCCATCAATCAGGTTCACGGGGCGGGTTGGGAGGCGGGAGGAAGGAGGGAGATGGAAGTGGGGAGCAGGGGAAGCTACGCTGGGAAAGGCCGCAGCACAGGCACAGAGGGACACCCAGATGGCAAAGGTGGGCCCAGGAGGGTCGCCACTAGCAGCCTCACTCACTTGGGGCTCAGGATGGCAAAGAGCACCCAGGTGGAGCTACGGTGTATACACCGAGCAACGTGGATCTCAATCCACCAATCAGGTTCACAGGGCGGGTTGGGAGGCGGGAGGAGGGAGGGAGAGGGAAGTGGGGAGCCGGGGAAGCTATGCTGGGCAAGGCTGCAGCACAGGCACAAAGGGGCATCCAGATTGTAAAGGTGGGCCCAGGAGGCTCCCCACAAGCAGCCTCACTCACCTGGGGCTCAGGATGGCAAAGAGCACCCAGGTGGAGCTATGGTGTATACACCAAGCAACGTGGATCTCAATCCACCAATCAGGTTCACCGGGCGGGTTGGAAGGCGGGAGGAGGGAGGGAGAGGGAAGTGGGGAGCCGGGGAAGCTATGCTGGGCAAGGCTGCAGCACAGGCACAAAGGGGCACCCAGATGGTAAAGGTGGGCCCAGGAGGGTCGCCACGAGCAGCCTCACTCACCTGGGGCTCAGGATGGCAAAGAGCACCCGGGTGGAGCTACGGTGTATACACCGAGCAACGTGGATGTCAATCCACCAATCAGGTTCACGGGGCGGGTTGGGAGGCGGGAGGAGGGAGAGGTTAGTGGGGAGCCGGGAAAGCTACGCTGGGCAAGGCCGCAGCACAGGCACAAAGGGGCACCCAGATGGTAAAGGCGGGCCCAGGAGGGTCGCCACGTGCAGCCTCAGTCACCTGGGGCTCAGGATCAGCAATCAGGTTCACGGGGCGGGTTGGGAGGAGGGAGGGAGATGGAAGTGGGGAGCCGGGGAAGCTATGCTGGGCAAGGACGCAGCACAGGCACAGTGGGGCACCCAGATGGCAAAGGTGGGCCCAGAAGGGTCGCCGCAAGCAGCCTCACTCACCTGCTGCTCAGGATGGTAAAGAGCACCCAGGTGGAGCTACGGTGTATACACCGAGCAATGTGGATCACAATCCACCAATCAGGTTCACGGGGCGGGTTGGGAGGTGGCAGGAGAGTGTAATGATTCAAAACTAACCTGTTTTGTGCAGCAATCAATGAGACACTTGGGGAGTTCCCTGAATATCCTGACACCTCCCCTCCCCTTAAAAGGGAAAGAAGGGGTGGTGCGAGGGATCCCAGGGAAACCCTCCTGGGGAATAAAACCCTGCTGGAACGGATGTGTAGCTGGATGAATCAATTCGTCCCGTGTATGCCGCTCCTCAATACGGGAAGGAACTCACAGGTTCTAGCCGCGGGATCCCGAAAACGTCTGGACTCTAAATAAACAAACAGGATATGAGCCGAGGGACAGATACGTAGTTAAATCAGATGAAAAGGGGTGGAGAAGTACCCAGCGTGTTGGGAGGAAGAGCCTAATGAAGATTCTTGAAGGGCCTTGGATGACGGGAGTAAATGGCAGGATAAAGACACAAGGCTGTGGGAAGGAATAGAAGGAAAAGGTAAGTAGAAGCAAGGATGTAGGTAACATGCACCCTAGCTGCGAACTCACGTAGCATCTGGGGAGAGAAGCGACGCGCTGAGCTTCGGATCCGCTGGGCCATATCCGGAATCCCCGGAACAACGTGATGACATCAGAGGATGTCTGACTTCCAAACGCGGAAACGCTGCACCGCTACCCAGAGTAAGAGGAGCCATGTTGGAAGAAGGAAAAATAGACAATGCTCACATCCTCCAGCGTTGCCAAAGAGAGCGGCGGTGCCAACAAGCCATGACAGAGAGAGTGAGAGGGAGAGTGAAGTGGGGAGCCGGGGAAGCTACGCTGGGCAAGGCCGCAGCACAGGCACAAAGCGGCGCCCAGATGGTAAAGGTGGGCCCCGGAGGGTCGCCACAAGCAGCCTCACTCACCTGGGGCTCAGGATGGCAAAGAGTACCCAGGTGGAGCTACAGTGTATACACCGAGCAACGTGGATCTCAATCCACCAATTAGTTTCACGGGGCGAGTTGGGAGGCGGGAGGAGGAAGGGAGAGGGAAGTGGGGATCTGGGGAAGCTACGCTGGGCAAGGCCACAGCACAGGCACAGAGGGGCACCCAGATGGTAAAGGTGGGCCGAGGAGGGTCGCCACGAGCAGCCTCACTCACCTGGGGCTCCCAACTTCAAATCCCAGTTAGCCAACAAGATTTATTTTTCAAAACCAAGGTGCTGTTACATACTCTACCAATATCACACTATCAAATACAACATTGGGACTGAATAGTCTTAAAAATAAGGCCCTCCCATGTTTTCATTAGACCTAGACCCTTAAACCCACCTTTTCCCGAACCTTTTTTTCGGTACAAAACCCCCTTCAACAGAATCAAGCTTGTGAAGGGTCAGATGACTTTGAAACCTTCTCTGAAGAGGTGGAGATCCTTTTTTTTCTGAGTCAGAAGGCCCACAGAGGGAACACTTACCCCTCTCAAAAATACGGCCGATATTGAGATAGTCGTAGCTCAACTGAACCCCCATCAGATTCATGCTGAGGCTCGATTTCAAGAAACGTTTGCAAAGATTGTCGAATTACAAGCAATACCCCTATTACCTCAAGGGATATTACAACCGTATCAGGAAGGAGAAGACCTAGGGAATTATTTTGGGAACTTCCAGTGATTAGCTAAACAGCTGGGAGGGGGAGAATCCTTAAAGAAATGCTACTTGGGACCTCTATTAAAAGGCGATTGCAAACCGCCTACCAATTACTTAATCTAGCCTTGCGAGCTACCTTCGTATTCATCAAGAAAGGACTCCTTAAAAGAGTAGGCCAGACTAGTAATTTTTATCTACACAAATTAAGATCCATCAGATTAAACGACGGTGAGACCCCCTGGAAGTAGGAAGAGAATTAAAAATACTGTCTCCCTTTGGGTTGGCAATAAAACTCTAGAGGAGTTAATAGAAATGATCATCTTGGAACAGTTTACCAACTCTTTGCCTCCTTTCTTACAAAAAGCAGTTTGGCAATTAAATAGAGACACTCTTAGCCTGGCTATTGAAACTCCTCAAAATCATTCAGATGCAGTAAAACATTTCCATTCCTTACATAAAAACAAAGATAGATCAAAAACCAACCTACCGCTCTGAAAACCAAACAGGGTGAGGAGGAGGACTCTCTAAAACCTGAGAGTGGAACCCAAAATAGAGGGGAGAAATGAAAAACCTGACATGAAGGGTAAGGAACAGATACGTAGAGAAGAGCCCCGAGGCATTAAACCATCACCACCCATCTGCTTCTCATGTAGAGAGACAGGTTATTTGGCCCGACATCGTCCCGAAAACCAAAAGGAGGAACCTATGGAAGGGAATAGGAAGAACAAGAGGAAGATCTGGCAACCTTTAGCGTATGTTTATGCCGATCCTCAGCCGATTTTACATACAAAAGAGGTCTGGTAAATGGGAAGGTGGTGAAGGCATTAATTGATTCTGGCAGTAAACAGACAGCCACAAGAGCCAACCTTGTCACCTCAGCAGATCTAGAAAATGCAACTTTCGTTAGAGTTACCTGCGTACACAGAGATAACGAAATATATCCCAGAGTACCAGTATACATTAAATTCTGAGGGGAATCCCGGCAAGTGTCATCAGCCATTATCCCCGCACATCCCGAAGAGGTCATTATAGGAAGGGACTTCCCAGAATTTTCCAACTTTCTTCAAGGATCTCCTACTCCACCCAAATAATTTACACCTCAATATTGGTGGCAATTTGATTTCTATTCCCAAACCTCTCCAATATGGTAATGGATGGAAAAAGCCCCCCGATCCCAGTTCATGGGCTACTCACAGGGGTCTAACATTTAGCCCCTAGTAGCACAGCCGAATAGAAACTCCATGAATATGACACAGTACCTGGATAACATGTCCACTTGTCATCTACAGAACTCTCAGATTAGAGGACCACGGGGAAGAAAAAACTAATCCACCTTGCATAGCGGAAGGGTATGTGAGAAACCAAAAGGTGTCCCTCCCGCTAGTCATCGGGGACTTGTCATCCAGGCGGCCAAGACAGGGCCATCGCTTGTGGATCCAGTTCCTGGGGGTGGACCATTGCTGGAGGATCACCTGGGTGAGGGGTCTTCCGGGAGTGGGGGTGAGCCACCCGATGGTGAGACGCAGTATTCCTTCCTTCCCAAACCCATGATCCCTCCTATTTCAGAGGATTCTCTGATGTCCCAACTTCCACCCCCTTTCTACACAAACACTGAGCCAAGGAAGAGGGTGACTGAGAGTAACAATGCTAACTCTTACACATGGCACTGGACATGTCCTGCTAATTGGGTCAGGCAAAGTCAGGCACTTGACGCTAAGTGCATACATCTTATATCAATTAGCTCTCCTCACACGGATAAAAGGCGGAACAGAGAGACACAATCTGAGCAAGATGTAACACGAGTAAGAGCAGAACTTACAGGGTGAAGGCAAACCTACTGGAGCAGAGCAACGGACTGGGAGAAGGTCAATCCTGTGGTACTAACCTTGACTCATAAACTGGAAGACAGTAAAGACAAGAAAGAAACGCGCACATCAGTGAGTTGGCAAGCGACCTGAGAGACCAGTGTGTGCTAAAAAATGATTGAAGTGGCTGTCACGCCCCTTAGGAAGCGCTGGTCGCTATGGTGCCGCTGGACCAGAAAGTACGCGGCGTCCATCTTTTCACCCAAGATGGCGGCTCCAACGTTTGGTTGCAGTCTAGTTGTTGTGTATCCGCACAGCAACCTGGCTCCTCCCTCTCACTCGAACGCCGCATATCAGTCCCGTTTGACAACAAGCAGACGCGTTGCTACTCCAGCATTACAACGCTACGTAGGTTCAGACCTAGGCTGTGTCTATATGTCCTTACAATACTATTGTGTTCATTAACTTTCTCTTCTGTTTCCTGTACTAGCTATCCGTATCCTCATGTAATAGGATAGGAACCGCTGTACTGCCTTCAGCAGATCGAGCGGTATCTCTTTCAAGGGCTCTTCCGGCATTTCTCGGATATCCGAACCAGAGCTTCCCTCTGTTTCTTTCAAGGTACAGGGACCGGGCAGGGTACTCTGTTTTCTATCTGTTCGAAGAGTTTAGATCTAAATCTATTTTCTCCTTTCTCAAAGCTAAAACCTCACTTGCGTAAAACAGAGATATACGTTGCTGAACCACAGTTCAGCAGGCTATCCGATTCCTCTAACAGGTATTTCTTTAGCTGAGACCCACCTACCTCTGATTCCAATATCTCTGTCCCATATTCAAACCTCCTCTTCTGTTTAGTGAATCCCGCTGAAAGCTGAATCTCCGGTCTTTGGCATTACCATAGCCCAACCGCCACAGGTGCTAGCTTCATTCTACTTCACTCTAGTATTGAATTCTCTGTTGAAGTGAATTACCCATTTCCTTTGTCTTACATGTCTCTTTCATTTTTTTGACATTAGACTACAAGATACTTCCTACCTTGAGGTGCCACAACTAGAAGACATCAGAGGGCTGACGAGGGAGCTGAAGCACAGGGTTTTCTTCCCACTCGAGGGTTTCCCTGGGAGTTTTCTTCTTTTCCAGGGCTTGTGCTACGGGAAGGAAGGGAGAGCCCAGTGGAATTCATTTTCAACTACTTCCTACCTGGTATTCGGTTTCAAGTAGATTCAAGAGGCCTTCATTGGGGGTGAGTCCACTTTAAAGATTTTGTTCCTTTTCATCACCACTGAAGTTTATTATTCTCCTTCAGAATTTGATAGTTGTTTAACAGTGGCGACATTATATTGCACAATTGAAAACTGCACGTCTGTGGATGAGACGTGTGAAAGGCAGACCCTGCAAATGAACCTTGAAATAATGAAAGTTGTAAAGTCAGCGATACTGAGTATCAGAGTGGTCCAGCGAAAGGAAGAAGCCCACTCGAAAGTCTGAGTGTTAGGTGAAGAGTTTGTAGCGATAAAGTGAATGAACTGTAAAAGCAAAGTGGTTGAAATTAACCCCAAGAAAAGGGGAGCATAAAACGGTGAACGTTGAACTTTTGTGCATAATACAGTGAACTACCCAGACCAGGAAGCACTGGGGCAGAAACCATAGGAGTGTGAGTTTATAGCTGGGAAGCTAAGTGGTCCTGCGGAGGTCTGTAGAAAAAATGTCACGCACATTCGAAAGTCTTCAACATTAGGACACGGTCCGAGCCCTACTGAAGGAGACCAAAGGTGTAATAAGTTAGGGTAAGGGAACCCCTAAAGGAGATGAATTGAGGTTGGGATAGGGAACCCCCAGCAATTGTTTTGTTTTGCTGTGAAAGGTCTGAGCCCGACAGAGGGTGACCAACGTGATCTGTTGCTGTGAAAGGTCTGAGCCCGATAGACGGGGACCGACATGAACATTTGCTTTAAGAGGTCTGAGCCCGACAGAGGTGGACCAACGTGAACTGTTGCTTTAAGAGGTCTGGCCGACAAAGGGGGACGATGTGAACTCTTTGGTGAACTGTGTTTTAGAAATTACAAAGTAAGACTTTAACATGGAAGGCCAGGCGGGCCTCGATCCATGGTTTGAACTGCCTTTGTGTAAAGAGTCTGAAACAGAGTGTGTTATCTTGTCTACTGGGACTGCCTTACACTGTGCTGTCCAACATGGGGAGGAGAGCTGACTCAGCCATATTTATTCTTTATATTTGAACACTGATTTTCCTTTACATACATATTCTCTTTTCACATTTATTGTACAAGAGATATGGCAAGCATTAGGTTTTTATTTGTATAGGCCATTTTAAGTTGACAGACTCAACTAGGACTGTTTTATTTATCATTTGATGGTGGAGATTACTCCCATCCTAGTTATAGGGCAAGGTAACCATCCTAGTTATAGGGCAAGGTAGGAGATTCTCCAACCCCATTGAGACTTCAAATAAAGGTTTTACAAATTGTACCATTTGTGACAGTGTCATACTTGTGATACCATGCCTCCTTTACAGCTGCATAAACAATAAGTAAAGAAATGCACTTAGACATGAAAAATATTACACTGCACTCATTCATGTAGGACAACACATATATAAAGAAAGGCATACATTTGCACACAACATGAATAACATATGAACATATTTATTTAACATAGAAATGCGATAAAAAGTATCCATCTCATTTAAAATGGACACCATAGTATGCATTACAAATGAATCATGCAGGGTTGAGAAATTTGAAAAAGTAAGGTTCTGCTCAAGCAGAGCCAGGCACACGAACTTGGCAGCATTAAAAGATAGAATGGGCAGTTTTCAGCATTGCTTCTCAAGAGCTTTTTTGATAAATGAAATTGGCAATAAGACATAGATAAGGTTGACAAATGAGCCAATGAGAATGCTGCAGCAAGCCTTATATTCTTGGCAGATTGGCCAGCCATGATCATTTCAGAACTGCTTCCATCCAGCCTCTAAGTTGCAAAACATGTCCTGTATTCAATGAAATGAGACTAACAAGTTGTATGCTGATATGCATAGTAGGAGGTATCGGAATAGGAAATAATGATGCATTTTAAGAAACATGTGAGAAACATGTCTAGCCAATGAGAGAGGGTAATGTATTTCATTCATGAAAAACCTGACCTATTAGATTGTAGGATTTATGTAAGAAACGGACTGGTGTGTCATATATTTCTGGTTATGAATATATGTTAGAGATAGAAGAACTTTGAGACTTTCTTCTTTTCAGCTTATATCATGGTTGACAGAATAAACGCTCCCAGCTGGCCGGGGGGAAATAAAAGTTTCTGTTTTTTGCACAATTGCGTGTTTCTATACATGAATGGCTGTATTGGTTTGTGTCTGAAAATTGACCTTATCTCTACAATTCTATTCAACGCAGTCTTTCAGAACATGTAAACACTATAATCTTCTTAAGGCATTCACTCTTGACACCAGGCCTTAACTTCAAATATCCTCATCACGACTTGGGCGGTAGCCCTTAAATGTGGCTGTAACGCTATTACCGCTGCATTTTACGGTTGGCCCAATCATACGTTGGGGAAAGTTTGGAGTCTCACCTCCAGCTTTTTGCTGGAGGTAAAAATGTCCCCTTTCTGCCCGTCTTCAGCGCTATTAGCAGGGCATTAATTGCACTGGCGCAAATAGTGCCACTCAAAATCCATTAGATTTACTGCCTTAGCCCTATTCGTGATCTGGTGCTAATAGCACCTGACAGAGTAGTGGTAACGCTATTTGTATTGGTGGTATCCTGGTGCAATTACCGCTGGATACCGCCAACCTTGTGATGCGACCCATAGAATCTGTTTCACATAAACTCATAAAAAGACATTAGTTTTGAAAGGTTAACAGATCGGGTCACAAGCACTCAGATGAATGGCATTAGCCAGATGTCTTGGATTAGTGAAGGTTAAAGGTCATTGAAGATAAGTGCAACCAAGAAGATTTACTGTGAATAGTGGTAATAAGGAGAAGGAATATTTAGGTGATGTATTGTTTCTACCCTCTTGTGGGGCAAAGGCTCCTAGCATACACCAAAGAAATTTCAGTGGATTTACATGACTAAAGATCTTACTTAAAAAGTGTAAAAACAAAATTTAGCAGTGTATCACAATGGAAAATCAGATGAACCCCATTTTAGGACAGTTTGTAGAACAAAGAAACCTCTATCAGAATATTGGGACATAATTATATGTCACTATGTTAAGAATAACTTAATTTGCTAAAAAGTCTACAATCGTCACAATTATCAGAATTTCATCATGGTGTATAGCAAGATGTTCGCCTTGACGTGCTGAAACTACAAATATATATATATAACATGGCCTGCGGTAGCGGCCATGTAGTTATGGTTAAGTTGCTAAACCCATACGAAGAGCACTTTTTTGGCGGCTTATAAATTCAATTCCCGTGGATGAATCTTCACCAAACTTTGCAAAAAAAAGTATATGGCCCACTCTGACTCTTTTTGTTAAGTTTGGTGAGGTTTGGTCTGGGGGGGGCAAAGTTATAGGGAGGTTTCCAAAATTTAATTTTTTTCCCATAGACCGAATGGAGAAAACATTTCTGTCGCGCCTACAGGACAAACCCCTGGACGGATTTTCATCAAATTTGCGGCAGGAGTGGCGGCTTGGCTCGAAAGTGTGCTTTTGTAAATTTGGTGAAAATCCGTCCAGTAGGTTTTTTTTAAACGACCAAAAAGTAGGTCTAAAAAAATGTGTGGTATCTATGTCCGCTCTGCGGACACATTTCCCTATTCGCTCTGCGGACAGGGCAGCAATAGGATAATTTGCTTGCGTCATGTCCGCAGATAAGCAACGTGTTCTCTGATTGGCTGGGATGAGGCGTGAGGTGCAACACATTGTTTCGATGCCCCGCCATATTGAATGGATCCGTGGACAGCGCAGCATGGAAGTGAGCATAAATCCAATTTTGGGGAGTGTGTTGGTGTGTGTGAGTGCTTGGAGAGGGTGAGGGAGTAAGAGATGGGTCAAATGCTGTATTTGTTTAGGTGGGAAAAAGGTTGTGATGTGTTCACGGTCTCCGTGAACATAACAAACACTGGGCGCACTACTGGCTATTTTAGTTTAGTATGATGTTGGTTTTGGGTTGTTAGAAGAGCATTGGGTGAAGAGGGTATGTATTGAAGAGTTTCTACGTTGGTTGTAATTTTATTTTCAAATGTTAATTGAAGTGGATAGGTTTTGAGGTGGATGTGTTATGTTTTTGGGTTGTGGTCATTTGGTAGGAGTTTGTTTCTATGGGCGTGTTATGCTGCAGTGGTTGTGGCTAGGGCCTAGAGTCATGGGTGCATGGCCGAAGTGCCATAGACCTTCAGCCATGCACCCAAGACTCTAGGACCTGGCTACAACCACTGCAGCATAACACACCCATGTTACCAAAGATTTTGACTGTGGTATGTGGGCTGCTTAGGGGATATGTTTTCAAAAATGTGTGTACTGATTGGTAGTAGTGTAATAGTGTTTATAGGACAGTGAGATGATGCGTCTTAGTTTGTTTGTTGGATTGTGTTCAGAATGTTGGTATTGAAGACTCTAGGCATTTTGGGTTGTATTTATTGGTGAGGTGTTCATTTGCATGTCAGTGTTATGTTGTGGTGTTGGTGAGTTTAATTATTATATAATCATGTCTGGCTAATCACCGAAATCATGATCATATCCAAAGACCAAGAGAAGGAAACCGCCATCCCGGGGCCAACGGAAATGGGATCTACACCATCACCATCTAAGGTAGTAAAAAATCTGGGAGTCCTGATGGACAACACCCTAACGTTAGAACCGCAAATAAACGCAACAGTCAAGAAATGCTTCTTCCTCCTCCACACGGCAAGAAAAATACTACCTTTCCTCTCCTTCACACACAAAACACTCACCATCGTCGGCCTCATCATGTCAAGTATCGACTATGCAAACAGCCTCTACCTCGGTATACCGGAATACCTACTGAAGAAGCTACAACGGATCCAAAACACAGCAGCCAGACTACTCCTCAAACTATCCAGAAGAGACCACATCACCCGGCCCTAAAAACACTACACTGGCTCCCAGTAAAACAGCATATCATCTTCAAAACAATGTGCATAACGCACAGAGCAATCAGCGGACAAGGAGCAGAATTCCTACAAAAAAAATAACAATCTACAAGCCAACGAGACCGCTCAGGTCAACCAACGAAATCCGACTGGAACAAAAACCTTACATCAAGAAGAAACTCGGAGGCAACGCTTTCTACCACTTAGCCATGAAAACCTGGAACAACATCCCAAAAGTAATAAGGAACACCAAAGATCACCTTAAATTCAGAAAATTACTAAAAACCTACCTCTTCAACACCAGAGACTAAAACCGAAACAACAATAAGACAACGACTCATCAAAAAAGGACATTGACAAACCCCTAGAACTGACAGAAGTACCCTGAGCACCAGTAGGGCTGACGCTGGACACAGGGGTCCACCCGCGAGACCCAGGGAAACAGAGGCAACAACTCCAGCCAACCCTTACCATCCCCCACCGCCCGTACAGCCACAACTACGTACCACGGGGCTGTGGAACGGACAAGATACCACCAATCACCACACAATCGGAAGGATGGACACTAGCAGCTGCGCTAGTCATGTGGAGGGGGTGAGGAGCATGCAAGGTTATTAAGGGAGCTGGCGGAGGGGACAGCTAAATCCTCAAACGGCCTCGAATGCAAAAACGGGCACGTACCTCCTGAGGCTCAGGGTGTACAAGCATCCCGTTGTGTAAGATTACACAAGCCCAACCGGTTCACTCCAGGATAGAGATACAAACTAACCAATACCACTAACAATTTCCTTCTCTGCATACACCTCTCAAACTCCAAACCAAACACAACCACAAACCTCTAGCGCAGCAAACTGCACGAACTTCACTACACTGCAACAACAAAACAAAAAACGCACATAGACTCGCACATCAGCACACAACGACTACCGGCCACATACACCCAGGCCCAGCCGACGGAACCACCGGGCTGAGGCTGCCAACAGCACATCACTGCAATCTTGCACTTTTCCAGCCTCCGATAAACTAACACACCACTCCAACCCTCTTTCAGAGCCGCAGGAGCGGCAGGGGACCACTCCGGTGGTGATAGTGCGTGGTACAAATGACCTTTAACATTAACATTAACATACTTACTGTTTGTTTTCGTGAGGCTGTATGAAGAGTTTTGGCCAGGCCATGCAGTAAAGATTGTAGTGGTTGGCAACAAGCGCTGCAGCATAATATACCCATGGAAGCAAACATTTTGGATTGTGGTGCATGGTCAGGTGTTTGCTTGAATGAGTGTGTTATGCTGTGGTGTTTGTAAGTCTGATCATTATTTACTTACTGTTTGTCTTTTTGTGGTTGTATGCAGTTTTTTCATGCAAATTAACGAGGAGGGTCCTGCGAGTCCCTCTGCCAGACATTACTCCTGGTTACAAGAGATTTACCCAAATTCTTTGTGACCGATTCATGGAACAAATGTTTGCCAAAATTTGTGGCGCAAGCTGGCGCAAGTGTGAAAAAGCAAGCGCACGCGCACGCATGCGGTTCATGGAAGGCCCTGCGCATGTTTTCCCTGGGATGTGCACCAAATCCACGGGTGGCGTACACAGGCTCACATGTCACTGCAACATCACAAACGCTGTGCGCGATGCGCACAGTAAAAGCACGCAATGTGTAGCGCACACCAAAAAGGGGGTGGAACACGCGGAATGGGGAACAAAGCGTGAAAAAGAAGGCGTAACTGGGGAAGTACTGCTGGGAAATACATGGAACGCCCACACGTGCGCGAACAACAAGTATTCATGGAATCGAATACGGGAAACCTACACACGCCAAAAGACACACACAGGCGTAAACACGTCTGCCAGATGAAGGCAGGCGGAAGCGTCCCCGCGCAATATAAAAGTGTGCGCAAACACGTATATGCAGCTACGAGAATGTCCCATTTCTCGCAGCACTGATAGTGGGACACCGCAGGAGGAGGAGAATAGCCAGGCCCTGCATTTCTTTTGCAAAGGACTAGCCTTTATGGGATGCCTGATGACAAGGTCTATGGCAGGTATAGGTTTCCACCTTGTATCATCCTAGACCTGGTCTAGACTGAGTGGGAGGATGACCTCATATCACCCACCTTGTGCTCCCATGCACTGAGCCCCTTGGAAAAGGTTCTCAATGTCCTGCATTTTTTGGCCACTGGGACATTTCAGCAGACTACTGCCATAGTTGGGGGTGTCGCACAAGCCACGCAGTCACGCTGCCTACACAAGGTGTTGGCAATCATGACAGCACGCCCCACAGTCCGCAGGCACATATACATGCCCAGAACACCCGCAGAAAGCAAGGCCGTGGTCCAGGACTTTTACAGGGTGGCGCACTTCCCTAAAGTGTTAGGTGCCATTGATTGCACCCATGTGGCCCTACGTCCACCTGGGGCCACTGAGTACATCTATCGAAACCGCAAGCACTGGCATTCCATCAATGTACAGGTAGTATGTGATGCCAAGGGAATCATCACCTCAGTATATGCCAACTATCCAGGGTCCACCCATGACAGTTTCATATACAGAATGTCTGCCCTGAGCGGGGACCTGGAAGCTGGGAGGCATGGCGACACATGGCTCATTGGTGAGTAGAAATGCTGTGCACATGCATGCATGTTACACACAGACAAATACACAAACCCAACTAATGACAACCATCCTCACCTCCCCAGGGGACAGTGCCTACCCTCTGAGCAACCACATGATGACGCCAATACGGAACCCCACTACACCACCCCAGGTAAGATACAACGCTGCCCATATTGCAACCAGGGGCATAGTGGAGTGCACATTAGGAGTGCTCAAGTCACGTGTCCGCTCCCTTGACCGCTCTGGCAGGCAGCTACCATATGCACTCCCAGTGGTGTGCAGGATCATTGTGGCAGCATGTGTCCTGCACAATGTTGCAACACGGCAGGGTGTACCGGTGGACATGGTGGTACCCCGCCATCCCCAACCACAGGCACAGGCACTGCTCATGGGAGGGGAAAGGGCACGTGGCCAGGAAGCCTGGATCCAGCTTGTGGCCACATTTTTCACTTAAACTCCCACCCCTGCAGAGTGCACACAGGCCTGGCACATACCAGGTGACAATCGATGATGACAAAGAGACAGTCAACTGTCACAACCTTACCACCCTGAGAATGTTGCCATGGAAGTGCTACATTGTGTGCATCCCTGGCTACTTAAACATATCAAATCCTGTGTGACCAAAAGGAACACATGCAAGGTGTATATCACACCACCCCCCTGCAAAACAGGCCATGACAATCAGTGGTATGTCACCCAAACCCTCCCAACCCACATCACACTTGTCGGCCACACCATGACATGGCATGCAACAGCAAAAGAGCAAACCAAAAGCACAACACATGACCAATTAGATACAAAGTGACACGTGATAAATGGAAAGAGCCCTGAGACAATCACACCTGAAATGGAATCAGATGAGATGACTGACCAAGAACCTCCCACAAATACAAAGTCATACACAAATGCATGCCACCAGCGGTACCATCAACAAAGACAGAATGCCTATTGACATGCACATTGGCCAATCCAAATCCGCAAATTACAAACCAGTGTGCTGTGTGTGTCTCCTGCAACACACCGCTCAGCACACAGCACAGTGAGCGCCCATTGTGTTGGGGATACACCTTGAGCATCATATAAAAAGGACAGGCAACAAAAATAAACTACTGACGCATGTACACGATCCCCAAATGGTAAGTGATCATGCGCTGCAGGGACACAGCATGCCAGAGAAGGCAATCTGTGTGCACATGTGGGCATGGGTGGTTGTATGTGTGGTGGAGCATTGCGTAAGTGTGTGTGTCAGTAGGGACATGCACTCAATACATGCATGTGAAATCAAGTGACCCACAGTGTCCTGTACACATCACATCGGAACATTGGCCATGTGTACACCCCAGTATGTCAAACCACAACAATCCCTTCACACCTGAAAAGTAAACCCAACACAGGAACAGCCATTGACCAGCAGAACACATCATGTACATAGTACCCCACAATGAGAATGTCAGAGAGTGCCCAAACACTGTGCCCAAGCATACTGTCCAACAACAAAAGGCCCTCCCTCATTTACTCATCACCATGAACTTCAGAATAACTGTGTCTGGGGTCCGTTGGCTTCTTTCTTCTAGTCTACCTGGCTTCAGGAACCCCCTAGCCCGTGGTGGAATTTGGGTGGCCATAAGGGCCATGGGTCTGGATTGTGATGATGTGTTGGGTGGAGGGATGCATATCCCAAAACTTAATGGGGCGAGTTATTTAAGTTTAAGCCATTCATTGAGTCTGTTTTTACTTTCTCACCAACAGTATACCCACACTTGAAAGACAGTATCAAGACCGCAATTCAATTTGATTGTTCTTAAAAATAATGTCAAGGTTGAAGTGACAATTCGAGTTTTTCCTCCTGAAGAAAGTTGTGTATGAAAACTGAAGAACTGAAACATGTCGAGGCAATAGACTAGTGATAAATTGTACTAGTTTGGTTCTTTTTATATATTGAGACCCGGCAAAGGAATCATTGTCTCACCTGTATATGCTATTGTGAACTGAAAGGTGGACGATACCGAAGTCAATTTCACATCGGTTCTGAATTATTGCAAATTAAGATTGTAAAGGATGTTAATGTCACTAGCACTTTGTCTTTTTTAGTAATGTTTTGACTTTTTAGATATTTTTATGATAATTAATCACATTTGATATATTTTTTATAGATTCTTTGAAAACTGGGTTTTTCTGTTGGTGGTTAATCTACTTTGTTGCTCTATATATTTTGTTCGTAATCCTAGGGCATATTCGTCTTCTCATGTATTGTTTTATAAATGTACTCAACCATTTTCCCACTTACAAAGTCACTTATTTGCTCATTAATTAAGTAATCTCAATCCCCTTCAGCTCATTTATGAATTTACTCAGTGATCTGTTGAGTAGACATCCGTTGACTCATGTGTGGTCTCACTCATCCATTTATTCAAGAAATGATGCGGTCATTCACTCCCTCGTTAGTATATTCATGTACTCATCCCATGTATCTTCTGTCCTTTTATGGTATTCAATGCTTATGCTAAGCCCAACCCCCCGGTTGTGGTGTTTTGGTACCTGAACGTTGTCTGAGGGTTGACGTATTGTGACCCTGCTCGGGTGTCGCAGGACCTGAGTCTGTGGATAGTGAAGAAAAGGGTTGAGGGGTGGAGAGGAGAAAAAAAGGATATACTGCTAGTCACACCACTTTAGGTCTGTAAAAAACATGTGCGATGAGGGGAGAGGCGATATGGATGTGGTAATATGAGTGCATGTTTTTTTAATGGGATCAGTTCTCTGAAAAGATGGAATTTAAAGACTATGCGGCTCGTTTACAGGAAAAGTTGTATTGGGATTGCAAAATCTAGACTTGTGTGTGCACTCACTCATGGATTCATTAAGGTATTCATCCCATTGGGTCCTTCAAGTGCACATTCACTGGATCATAAATGGATTCATCCTATTGGTTCATTCTTGTGCCCATTTATTGGATCATTAATGGATTCATCCTATTGGTTCATTCGTGTGCCCATTTATTGGATCATTAATGGATTCATCCTATTGGTTCATTCTTGTGCCCATTTATTGGATCAATGTAATCATCCCATTGGCTCTTCTATGTGCCCTTTCACTGGATCATTATTGTATTCATCCCATTGGTTCATCTATGTGCCCATTCATTTAAGCATTAATGTATTCATCCTGTTGGTTCTTTTATGTGCCAATTAATTGGCTCATTGTTGTATTCATCCCATTGGTTCATGCATGTGCGCATTCACTGGATCATCATTCAAATCATCCTCTTGGTTCATTCGAGTTCTCATTCATTCGGATCATTAATGTACTCATCCCATTGGTTCTTTTATGTGCCTCTTCATTGGATAATTTTTGTACTCATCCCAGTGGCTACACTGTGTGCCCATTCACTGGATCCTAAATGGATTCATCTTATTGGTTAATCCATGTGCTCATTCATTGGATAAGTAATACATTAATTCCATTGGGTCCTCTATGTGCACATTCACTGGATCATTAATGGATTCATCCTATTGGTTCATTATTGTGCCCATTTCTTGGATCATTAATAGATTCATCCTATTGATTCATTCTTGTGCCCATTTATTGGATCAATGTAATCATCCCATTGGCTTGTCTATATGCCCTTTCACTGGATCATTATTGTATCCATCCCATTGGTTCATCTATGTGCCCATTAATTTAATAATTAATGTATTCATCCTGCTGGTTCTTTTATGTGCCAATTAATTGGCTCATTGGTGTATTCATCCCATTGGTTCATACATGTGCACATTCACTGGCTCATTAATCGGATCATCCTC
This sequence comes from Ambystoma mexicanum, assembly GCF_040938575.1. Taxonomy (NCBI): domain Eukaryota; kingdom Metazoa; phylum Chordata; class Amphibia; order Caudata; family Ambystomatidae; genus Ambystoma; species Ambystoma mexicanum. Next base: position 49,869,703 of record NC_090923.1, read on the forward strand.
TTGGTTCATTCGTGTTCTCATTCATTGGTTTATTAATGTACTCATCCCATTGGTTCTTTTATGTGCCTCTTCATTGGATAATTGTTGTACTCATCCCAGTGGCTGCTCTGTGTGCCCATTCACTGGATCCTAAATGGATTCATCTTATTGGTTAATGCATGTGCCCATTCGTTTAATCATTAATGTATTCATCCTGTTTGTTCTTTTGTGTGCCAATCATTGGAACATTAGTGTATTCATCTCATTGGTTGATTCATGTGCCCATTGATTCGATCATTATTGTATTTGTCGAATTGGTTCATTCTTGATCCCATTCATTGTATCACTAATGTACTCATCCCATTGGTTCATCCATGTGCCCATTCATTGGATCATTAATGGATTAATCACGTTGATCCATTCATTGTATAATTATGCCCATTCATGCACCAGTCATTGGATTATTAATGAATTCACCCTGTTGGTTCATTCATGTACACATTCTTGTAAGCACTTATTGGATCCCCAATGTACTCATTGCATTGGTCCATTCATGTGCCCATCCGTTTATTAATGGATTCATTGATTGGTTCATTGGTGTGCCCATTCATTGGATCATTAATGTACTCATCCCATTGGTTCTTTCTTGTGCCCATTCATTGGATCATTAATGTACTCATCCCATTGGTTCATTCTTGTGCCCATTCATTGGATCATTGGTGTATTCAACCATTGGTTCACTCAGGCACCCAAACATCGGGGCTTCACTTGCTCAGTGGTGAGCTGTGCAGCGCCTAAAGCTGGCAGGCGCTCGTCCAACTCTCTCGTTTCCTCGTTGATTGACCCGTGGCCTGTGCAAGCAGCACCTGTTGGGTCACCCGTTCTTGCCCCCTGTCCGGTAGCTGGCAGGGGCTCTGCACACCTGCAGCAGCCGGTCCATTTGTGCGAATGGGCGGGGCCAGTCTGTGTAGCAGGCCGTGTGGGCGGGCCTGTCTGTGTGTCTTGCATGGTGTGGGTGGAGCACGCTCTATGGGCGGGGTCGGTTCTCGCCAGTAGGTGGTCCTCCGTTTGCTTAGAGGGCGGGGCATATCCCACGTGCTGAGTTAGAGATCTGTAAGTGCTGTTTAGCCAGTGGGAGTTCAGTTTTCTTTAGGGGTGGGTTGGGTCGTGTGGTCGTAGCCAGCAGCCCTGTGGGCGTGGTTGATTGCCGAGGTGCACTTTCCGCCTCTGTGGGCGGGGCTTGCCTGTGTGTGGGCGTGGCCAGCAGTCCTGTGGGCGTGGTTGATTGCCGAGGTGCACTTTCCGCCTCTGTGGGCGGGGCTTGCCTGTGTGTGGGCGTGGCCAGCAGTCCTGTAGGCGCGTTCTGCCTCTGCGGGCGGGTTTTGCCTGCGTGTGGGCGTGGTCTGCGCCAGAGGGGGCGTGTCCTGGCTCCAGGGGTCTCGCACCGAGGCAGTCTGCCGGCTCTAGCCTGGGAGAGCGCTGCGGAGCCGGGAGCCAGGAGTCGGAGGAGCACGAGTCAGGGGGGAGCTGCTGGGACCGAGAACGGTGGACTTGGGGAACTCTAAGGGATGGGGAGTGTCCCCCAGGACTGCAGGTGAGAGCGCCCGAAGGGAAGAGGGGGAGGGCCTGGGGCAGCAGCAAGAGACCTGCCGCCCCCCCCCCCCCCAGCTTCAGCTTCATTTCCTCCTCCCCTCCTGGACTCACACGCCCCCCCCCCCACCTAGACCCAGGCCTGGCAACCCCCCACCCCTGGGCTCACACTAATGTCCTCTATTGTCACCTCAGCTCCCCCGGCCGCACTCCACTCCAGCTCTTTCACCCCCCCAGACGCTCCTCATCTCTCACCAGCAGTCCTGCCGCCCCGGCTGCTTTGCCATGACCCCCGCGCGCTGCCCTTCACCTGTCCGGATGCCCCTCTCTCGTGACCTTGCTCCCCTGTTGGATGTCTGCACCCGCTGGTGTGTGCTGTGCTCTTAGTCCCACGTTGCTGCCCGTTGTTTGGAGAATAACTGGGTATACTGGGCAGTGCCAGTGCTGTAATGTGGGCAGTGCCCTTACGCTCGCCTTCCCTTTCTCCTAGCCGTTCCCCCCTGGTGTTTACTGCCCCAGCCCTCCAGGCTGGCGCTGGTTCCCAGTCCCACGTATGTCGGGTGCCAGTCCTGTAATCCTGGCAGAGTCCAGCAGGATCACCCATCGATTAATAGTATGCCGCTACTCGCCCAGAGTTTAGCAATCGATAACCCTCCCCCCCCCCACGCATCAGATGAAGCGTGTGCTGAAGGTGACCCCCTGGATGGGGGCCGAGGGGGGGGGGCGATGGCACGCGTGAGCGGGGTCTCTTTTGGTGGATTTTTTGGCAATTCTGTAACGGCCCTGACCTTCCCGCTGGGAGCTGCTTTTCTGCAGAATAGTTTGCATGTACCCCTGGGTGGGGGGCGGGAGGCACCCTGTTGCTAGGTGCATTTTGAAGCGTGTCCCTCTGCTCCCATTGGCTGGGCTGCCTCGCGCTCTGCTCCATGTGCTCGGGGATGAGTTATGCCGGTTCCTTTGTAAATGTGGTCGCGGTGTTTTCTGCATCGCAATGAGCCCCGTGTCTACCGCCGGCCACGTCTGGGGGCTGAGCCTTGCTTTGACCCACTCGTAGCTGTCCTCACTGTGCTGAAGGGGCCTGGGTGGTGCCTCTCCCCCCGCCCCTCAATTGACTGTGGGCTTCTCGGAGTTTGAAATGCGTGTGCTCGCGATCAGTGCAGCAAGAGGAGGGTCAGAGGGGGGCAGGGCGGGGGGGGGGGGCTGTGTGCTCAGAGCACCCCTTGAATAGTTGCTGCATTACGGTACGCCGTCTCATGTATGTACACGTATTCATTGTATTGTTGGCATGTCCTCTGTATACCAGGGACATGTGTGTGCACATATTCACTGTATTGTAGGGTTATCATCTGCATGTCAGCTTTGGTACCCAGGGCACACCGTGTCATGTATGTACACGTATTCACTGCATTGCAAAGATGCCCTCTGTATTCCAGCTTTGCTGCCCATGGTACGCCGTGTCATGTATGAGAACACATTCACTGTATTGTAGGGATGACTCCTGTAAATATATGCCAGCCTTGGTGCCCGGCACACGCAGTGTCATGTATGCGCATGTATTCACTGTATTGTAGGATTGACTCCTGAATGCCAGCCTTGGTGCCTGGCGCACGCAGTGTCATGTATGCCAGTGTCATGTATACGCATGTATTCACTGTATTGTAATATTGACTCCTGTATGCCAGCCTTGGTGCCCGGCACACGCAGTGTCATGTATTCACTGTATTGTAATATTGACTCATGTATGCCAGCCTTGGTGCCCAGCGCACGCAGTGTCATGCATGCGCATGTATTCACTGTATTGTAGGGCTATTCTCTGTATGCCAGCCTTGGTGCCCGGCTCACGCAGTGTCATGTATTTACTGTATTGTAATATTGACTCATGTGTGCCAGCCTTGGTGCCCAGCTCACACAGTGTCATGTATGTGCATGTATTCACTGTATTGTAGGATTGACTCCTGTGTGCCAGCCATGATGCCCAGCTCACGCAGTGTCATGTATGCACATGTATTCACTGTATTGTAGGATTGACTCCTGTATGCCAGCCTTGGTGCCCGGCTCACGCAATGTCATGTATGTGCATGTATTCACTGTATTGTAGGATTGACTCCTGTATGCCAGCCTAGGTGCCCGGCTCACGCAGTGTCATGTATGCGCATGTATTCACTTTATTGTAGGATTGACTCCTGTATGCCAGCCTTGGTGCCCGGCTCACGCAATGTCATGTATGTGCATGTATTCACTGTATTGTAGGATTGACTCCTGTATGCCAGCCATGATGCCCGGCTCACGCAGTGTCATGTATGCGCATGTATTCACTTTATTGTAGGATTGACTCCTGTATGCCAGCCTAGGTGCCCGGCTCACGCAGTGTCATGTATGCGCATGTATTCACTGTATTGTAGGATTGACTCCTGTATGCCAGCCTTGGTGCCCGGTGCACGCAGTGTCATGTATGCGCATGTATTCACTGTATTGTAGGGATATTCTCTGTATGCCAACTCTTGAACCCAGGGCGCACTGTGCCATGTATGCGCTGTATCAGAGGATTTCCTCCCTGTCCTCATTTTTCATCAGGTGTCCACAGCGGATGTCATATGTGTGGCAGCTGTGCTACACAGGGCACGCTGCATCATGTATGTACATGTTTTTACTGTATTGTAGGGATGTCCGCTTTGGTGCCCAGGGCACACAGTGTCATTATGTACACACATTCACTGTATTGCAGGGGTGTCGTCTGTATGCCAGCTTGGTGCCCAGGGGACGTTGTGCCATGTATGTGCAGGTCATCACTGTATTGTAGGGATATCCTTTGTATGCCAGCTTTGGTGCTCAGGGTACAGAGTGTCATGTGTGTGCATGTACACATATTGCAGGGTTGCCGTCTTTATGTCCGATTTCGTGTCTAGGGTACGCTGTGTCATGTGTGTGCATGTACACGTATTGCAGGGATGCCGTCTCTGTGCCAGCTTTGGTATCCAGGGCACGCTGTGCCATGTATGTACACATATTCGCTGTATTGCAGAGATACATTCTTTATGTCAGCTTTGGTGTCCAGGGCACGCTGTGTCATGTATGTACATGTATTCACTGTATTGCAGGGATGCCGTCTTAATATCAGCTTTGATGCCCAGGGCACACAGTGTCATGCATGTACATATATTCGCTGTATTGCAGAGGTGCTGTCTTCATGTCAGCTTTGGTGTCCCAGGCACGCTGTGTCATGTATGTACATGTATTCACTGTATTGCAGGGATGCCGTCTTAATATCAGCTTTGGTGCCCAGGGCACGCTGCGTCATGTATGTGCACGTATTCCTCGCAACACTCCTGGCAATGCATTTCTCATTAAAGTTCTGAAATTATTCTCCTTGATGACCCATGTCAACTTGGTCTCCACGTGGTATGTTCCTCGTGTGTTATGACGCACGTGTGTCTTTCATGTCACGATTCCATGGCGGCAGAGATGGCAGTGTAGCTGGATTTCATGGGTGCACCCACCCTGCTTTTTAAGGGGACACAGGGCAACAGCATTGGGTATCCCCTCTGACATGGCACTTCTCCCTGCTCCTTTTGGCACATGCGATATTGAACGGTGCAACATAGTGTCACCAGCAGTGATTGGCCTTTGAAGGGTATTAGGAATATTGCAATATTGTGATTATCGTGTCACGGCACGTTCTGTAAGAGGATAGGCGCGCTCGTGCGCTCGGATGGGCGCAGCATAGTGCCTGGAAACGCATAGCTCTGTGTGGCTGGTGGTCCAAGAGGAAGTCGGGGGGAGGACACATGAGGCACACGCAGGGTGGGGAGGGGCATGGCTGCTTTTCCAGGCAATGCTGCTACCAGGTGTATCATTTTTGGGGGCCGAAGGTGGGCTGTTGGAGACCACTGGCCTGCTTGGTGGAGTGGGGCAGGGTGCAGCAGTGTGAGATGTTGAGGTTCTTTGCAGGGTCTTTTGTTGGCACATGGCTGGAATATGGTGCTGGCATTAGTAGCCAATCAGGCATACTTCCGCTTCTAAGCGGGAGCCCCTGCCAATTGCATCCCAGAGCTACTTGAGATCACGTGTTCCACACTCACCTGAGTAGCTAAGGGCAGTAGCGTAACCCAGTGCTTTAACGGAGCCGAGAACTCGAGGGGGGTGCTTTTTTGGCAGCGAGGCTTGCGTGATGGGTGTGGTGTAAGAATTGGTGTGTGTGCAGGGACTTCATTTCACCAAAATGCCATGGGTAGCGGAAATCACACGACCCTTGACCTCTGATGACATCACAGGAAGTGATGTAATTTGACCCGACCCTAAAGAGACATCAAGAAAGCGATGGAACACGACCTTTTACCCCTTTGACAAAACAGGAAGTGGCAACATATAGCATTGTTTCTAAGTACACCATGGAACATACGGTTACAGTATCACTGTAACGTGATAAACATTTCATACAAGAATGGATCACCATATGTATCGGCAGAAAAAAAACCTGCTATAACTGCAACTTGAGAAAAGCAAAATACATAGTTGGAAATTGATGCTTATTCGACTCTAAGTGCTTTTTGGAGTATTTTGTCTGTATTGTGAATTTGAGATGTTTAAGAACAGACTAGATCAGTGACTCACCCCCTGAAGTGTGCCTGAAAAAACCTTTAATGGGTCTAGCAATGATTGTATAAAATTGCAGAAAGACAAGATATTTGTCATTCTTGTTCTTTCTTACTTAGGGTCACTGCTCAAAGTGTTACACTTGTGGAACTCCCTGTTTTTTAAGCGGCCTGAACAAGAAAGCCAGACACTCTAGAAACAAAGGGGCACATGCATTGCCCACAGCCCAGGAGCATCAATTTGTTAAAAAAAAGAAAAATAAACTGTTTTTTTTTTGGTAGCAACGGAGACCGCAGGGGTCACAGCTGCTACACCTGGCAGCCCGTAAATGACGTCCCTGTGGATGTGAAAACAAAGGGGTGATGGTTGGAAGGTTTAGACTGAATCTTAACCACTGGCATTGCTCGGGGCAACCCTCCAGACCATCGTTCTTCGCCTGCCAAGCCATTACAGAAGGGGAAAGACCATATGCAAATCAGGCATGGCCCCACCCCAAAAGGGGCAGTCCAGCCCGAACTGCTAGGTCACATCCCTTCTGCACGAGACCACAAGCATCCCCAAACATGGTTCGCCCTTGTTGTATTGATCGATGGCAGAGTGGGGTGGCAAATGGACCTCTTTAAAGAGATGGCTTTTTTGTCAATGTATTGATTAAGATGAAAGCCGTGAAAGTAAGGAGCGGATATAAGATGAAAGCCAGGAAGTAAGGAACGGATATAAGATGAAAGATAGGAATTAAGGAGCAGATATAAGATGAAAGCCATGAAGTAAGGAGCAGATATAAGATGAAAGCCAGGAAGTAAGGAGCGGATATAAGATGAAAGCCAGATATAAGATGAAAGCAAGGAAGTAAGGAGCAGATTTAAGATGATGAAAGCCAGAAAGTAAGGAGCGGATATAAGATGAAAGCCAGGAAGTAAGGAGCGGATTTAAGATGAAAGCCAGGTAGTAAGGACCAGATATAAGATGAAAGCCAGGAAGTAAGGAATGGATATAAGATGAAAGACAGGAATTAACGAGCGGATTTAAGATGAAAGCCAGATATAAGATGAAAGCCAGGAAGTAAGGACCAGATATAAAATGAAACCCAGGAAGTAAGTACCAGATATAAGATGAAAGCCAGGAAGTAAGGAGCGGATATAAGATGAAAGCCAGGAAATAAGGAGCTGATACAAGATGAAAGCCAGGAAGTAAGGAGCGGATATAAGATGAAAGCCAGGAAGTAAGGAGCGGATATAAAATGAAAGCCAGGAAGTAAGGACCAGATATAAAATGAAAGCCAGGAAGTAAGGAGCGGATATAAGATGAAAGCCAGGAAATAACAAGTGGATATAAGATGAAAGCCAGGAAATAAGGAGCAGATATAAGATGAAAGTCAGAAAGTAAGGAGCAGATATAAGATGAAAGCCAGGATGTAAAGAGCAGATATAAGATGAAAGCCAGGATGTAAAGAACGGATTAGAAACTATCTTATAGTTTTTAAAAATTGGAATCCTTGCTTTTTGACTCTGTGTTTGTCGTATACTGCCATAACAGAATCAGAGAAGGCTCAGGTCTATAAAGGGCCGTACAAAGGGGATCAAGACCATGAAAGCTATTTCCACGCTGCAGTGCATGGCGTGAACTGTCAATAGCGAGCTGTATGTAAGTCCTTCGCCCCTCAATCCTGAGGCATGCGTCAGATCTAAGAAGTCTGTTCTCCATTCCTCATTCAAGCTTCCCTCAGGACCCGGGGGAGCGTTGGCCTATACCTCCAGAGATTGGCTGGTCCAATCCCATCCTTGAAAGTTAATCCAACCAGACGCAAGGCCTGACTGAGGGTGCAAGTGATGGCAAGTGTAAGTGGTACTTAACCAGCTTTGCCAGTGTCCACTCGAGGCCTGCGTCCAGTCTTTGACCCTCATGTGCTCTAGTACCTATCATACTTCCGATCTGGCCAATGAAACTCCATAGCTATGTGCACTTGTGTGTACAAGGAACGCCCGTCATCCTAGCCCAAGCTCCTGTTCTGGGCCATAGCTGATCCATGGCAGAGGTGTGGCTCTCTCTGCTGTTGTTTCCTGCTCCTGGTTCTCCCCCTCAACAGAGTCTGGGAATAAAACCCACTTCATTAACCCTTGCTCGTGTAGGCTTTCTCCTTTTGTCTTGTATTGTATTTGGTTATTTATATTGCGCTCTTTCCCCGCTTGTGTGGCCTGAATGCACTTTTTCCTTGAATGGAATGCCCTTGGTGACCATAGTCGGTGTGGTTGGAGATTTTAGGGAGTTTAGCTGAGATGCATGTGTGCACGTTGCCGTTCTAAGACTTGGGTGGCTGGCAAGGCTCGATTAAGCATCCCAGTAGAGGTCAGACACGTGGGTGGGTGCTCTTTGAGGGTTAGAGATGAATTGCTATTGTTGAGAAGAGTCTATGTGAGGCCAGCTATAACCGATTACTTTCAGGCGGTGGATGTGTTGAGGTACGTCAGGTGTTTCAGTCTGGACGGCTATGTGTGAAAGTCGGCCGGATGTGCTTAGCCGTAGACGTGTTCTATCATGCTCTATCATGCATGAATTCTTACACGCGCCTGCCTGCACTATACGCTAGCCCAGCCCAAAGCCCCATCCCCAGGACGCAATAGATATCCCTGCACAAGCGCTTTGCTTCACAGTTTGAGCTTTACTGCTATAGAAGTCGAACCAGAAGCTTTTATTCTGATTTCCTTTTTAGCCTATATAGTTTGCACCCATGTTCTAACCTACCTACACTGGCTGCCCAGGTTCCCAGTTTTAGGAGGTTGTCTCTGGTTCTATCCACCCCACCTCTCCTTCCTTTCAGCTCCTGTGCCCCTTCTTCCACCGCTCAAACTATGATGGCTCTGATGCTCCCATCATAAAAAGGCATGGTGCTACATTTTCGAGCTAATCTTGAAGACCCTTTTTAGAAGAGCCGCATTTGTAAACGTGCTCACGTACACCTGCCCACCCTCAATGGCTCGCTGGGTTGTGATGTATGTGCAGTGGGACTGGAGTACAGACAGTAGGTGCTCAGAGATGGGTGCTTGTGAAAGGGTAACCGGCAGTTGGCATATGCACTGGTTGCCCGCGTCTTCAGCAGTTACAAGAGTGCCAATAGGAAGTGGAAACACCCCAGAAATTATATGATGATATGATATGATATGATTTATAACGCCCATATACACAAGTGTTTCAAGGCGCGACGAGGCAAGTGAGGGGAAACAGAGGGGGGACAAGAAACAACGATCTTACTAGGCCTAGTGACATTGAGATCGAGCAAGTGCAGGGGAAATCCCTTGGCGGTGCCTTGGGAGATCCGAAGCGTGACGGGCTCTTGAGCACCCACTCATGCTTGGCAGACACTGCATGAAGATTACCGTTAATGTGGTAGTTAGTTGAGAACCCGCGTTTAAAATACACCTTTGTCTTATGAGGCCACCAGGTAGCTGCCTGTGAGTCGCCCACTTCCAGAACATGCCGCGTCTTGTAGCTACTGTGGATGGACAGTATATGAGTGGCACGGGTATCACCAAGTTCTTGGGGCCCCACGGGTGCATGGGGTGTTATGTTTGGTCTACCCAAGGATTTGGTATGCATTAGTACATTAAATGAGAGTGCATATAGCTAGAAACATAGCGCTGTGAATACCATTCTGGGTAACTTATAAGGTAAGGTGGGCTGCGACATGTGACGCAGGATGTGATGCAGGAATGCAAGGAGTCTCGGTATTGGCTGATGGGTAAGATCTTGAGTTCTTTCATTAACTCTAAGAGCATCGGCGTGCTCTGAATTGCCACCGGATTGGTGGTCACGTAGTCAGGGGCTTAGCAAGAGGAGGCCTGTTTCTTGCTTCTTTACTTTGTATCGCAGTTTGGTCTTGAGCCTAATGATGTCCTAGGTCCTGGAGGAGTGTGGCTCACCTGAGCTACAGAGCCTTGTGGCTGGGCTGGCACTTGGTGGCTTACCGGTGATGCAGGCCGTCTTTAAGAGTGTTCCTGCTGGAATGGGAAGCCAGGGCTGCTGCTTCAGGATGAGAGATATGTGGGGACTTGGGGGCTTGAGTAAATGGTGAAGAGATAAGGTGATTTTTGGGTTCTCTGTGAACAAGGTGCAGGACTTGGGGAGTGATATTTAGCGTTATTGAGGCCATGGTGCAGGACTTGGGAAGTTATATTTTGTGTTATTGAAGCCATGGTGCAGGACTTGGGAAGTGATATTTAGTGTTATTGAGGCCATGGTGCAGGACTTAGGAAGTGATATTTTGTGTTATTGAGGCCATGGTGCAGGACTTGGGAAGTGATATTTTGTGTTATTGAGGCCATGGTGCAGGACTTGGGAAGTGATATTGTGAAAACAAGGAAATAATATGAGGCAGGGTAACCAAAAAGGAAACACACCAAACACAGGTTACAAAGGAACATACAAAGTACTTTATTTTATACTGAATCCAGTTACAAAAGAACAGAACAAAATTCAGATAGCTATCGACCCTCAGTACAACACAGCGAACTCCGGCGTGGTTCGGTGTGCTCAGTGAGTGCAAATATTCATTGAAACAGTCAGGCTTTTATATATTTCAAGCCTGCTGTTCAGCCCTCCTTTGGGTTAACCATTCCATAAATAAGTTACTGCTCTAGGGTCCCTTGCCAGGTCAAATCTAGTTCCTCTGCTCATCTTTATGTATATTAGTGTATGCTCTAGGCCTAACATTACAATGCGGGACTTAATTTATACAATATAGTTAAGCAGGTGTTCTCATTCAATTATAGATCAGTTTCGGTGATAAAGGTTATCCATTACACACAGGTCAGCAGAAGGACAAGGTCTCAGCTCGTGACCCTAACAAGTGGCCTGCAGGCAAGTTATACATTAGCTGTACAGAGGTCATGACAATCGAGTTCTGTTCTGAATAACATAGGCTACCATTTTAGCTTACATGGTGACTTTATAGAGCAAGAAAACCTAAAATGGCGGCTTGACCCAAAATGACAGTTTACATGGTTTCTAAGTTCAGGACCTTGCAATGCGAGTTTATTCACATATAGTTTATAAGCAGCTTGGTATAGGCCAATATACATATATTCATAGCAATAGGAGGCACGATATAATTTCTAGTTTGACAAACCCTCCTTTTGGCCTATGCCAAGTGCTAAACTACTTCTGATCTCCCTGCAAATAACTCCATGTGTCATCGTCCATACACCCTGAATAGCTGTCAGAAATATCTATCGCCATTAGATCTTTTACTAAGATCTCTTTCAGTACATACTCCTTAGAGGTTTTATCCGGGGCATACACTTTATGTCCTATTGTACCTATCGCCTGAACGCAACTTCCCCCTAGCATTGAACATATACTTGGTAGGCATTGGATACAACAACAAAGAAATAGCAGAATTCCCAAAATAATCAGCAAGACTGAAAGCACTTTCCAACCCCAAGACCGCAAGAAGTCCCAGAACCAAGCGCTAAGATCCCAATTTCCCTCGGGAACATGCACTTCTGAACTAAGAATGTGCAGATTCTGTATTGCCTTAAAAATAGTTGGGGAGGAATCCGGTACGAAAACACAGCAAGCGGACCCCACTAGTTTACATACTCCACCACGCTCAGCCAGAATGACATCTAATGCCATCCGGTTCTGAAGCGCTACCAATCTGATCCCTTTCTGCTCTAAAGTCATATTATAGAGTATATCTGTGGTCCGGTTGATGGTTCTCTCCAGTACTCTCGCTAGTTTCCTGATATCCTCGGAATTCGCTATCTGCCCAAAGAATGGAAGGAATGATTTCGCTACATCTCCTAAAACCTGTGCTGGAGTGTGGCCATTCTCGTCCCGCCCTGGACGAGCCTGTAACGCTCACCTGATTCCCGCAGAGGCGCCGGTCTTGACTGGGTGAATGCCGTATCTTCAAAGGTGATGTGTAACACACGGTTGGCTTTTTGGGCTGGACCTCTGTGCACTGTATGTCTGACTCGAAGAGTAAGATGTCTGCAGATAGAAAATATGGGATTAATGAACTGGGGTTATTGGGTGCCTCTCTCCTCTTCCCTTTCTCTTCTCCTGTAGAACCCCAAAGGTTAACGCCCTCACCTTAGGTAAGTGAACGCCGAGCTCTCCATCTGCCTCGGGGCAGGGTGCCGTAACCAGTTTCTTCACTGGATAAGGGTGCAGGCCTCTTGACCTCAGAGGACTGCTGTCCGTCGTTAACTGCACGAACGGTAAGTTCTGGGCACTTCAAATGTCTTAAAAGTCTTTTGTAATGATATCTCTTGTTTTGCAGGGTTCCGGCGATGGCGGATGGCGGGCTGATGAGAGTTGAGGATCGAACCCGCGTGAGGAATAGAAGCGCCTGGAAGCACGTAAGTAAGCGCTTGTAGCCTGCTTCACGATGCGCACTAACTGTCCCTTTTATCTTGCAGGTACAAGTTCGGAGCTTTAGAGAAGCTGAAGGGTGCTGGAATACCCACTGGATTCGGCGTGGGAAGGAGTAATGGCACGTGAGTAATAAAGTTGCCCAATGTCTTTAAACGCACCTTCTTTTGTCTTTCAGATGCGGGATGCAGTGCGAAGACCTCCGGAGCCTGCGAAGAGTAGGTAAGCCTTTGTCTTTCAGATGCCGGAATGCAGCGCGAGGCGTTGGTGACAGCCGATGGACCAGGTAAGAGATGCGCTGCCACTGAAGACCGTAGTGCTAACCTGTTCTTTCTTTGTCTTTACAGGTGCTGCTGGAGACTGGATTCCAGGATGGTAAGCCTTTGTTCCCTTAGGCCCAGGATCAGAAGCAGAAGACACGATGAGCGTTCTGCTGCAGAGAATGCAGAATAACACAAAGCAAGATTCATCCATCGGGTGTGGTTTAAATAGCCTCCTGTAGTGCTTAGGTGTCTCCTTCCACAGCCACGCCTAAGTAAGAAAAGAGTTCCTGCTTTCCAGAAGAGTTCCAGTGTTCTGAACCTAGGGAGTGGCTCCTGCCCCACCCAACAGGAAAAGTAGTCCCAAACAGAAGAGGATCAGGGGTTCAACTGGCAGGTAAGTAAGCAGCATGGTCTGCTGCAGGTAAATTCACCCAAGCATTATGAGCCCGGCGCTTCCAGCGCTGGGACTGGGCATCTTTATGAGCCTAGTGCCACTGGCGCCAGGACAGGGTCCAAAAGGTCCCAATTGGGACTGGCTGGCACTCGGAACCGGGGTTATGGGTCTGCTTCCAAGGGAGTCGGGCAAGTCCTGATCTTTTGGAAGCAGAGATCATGACAGAGCCTTCGAAACCTCTACAGTACTTGCTATAAACACCCCAGGTAACAGGATTCCTAGATAACAAGTTCCCTGGCAATCCCTGGGCAACCATGGAAATGCTACATTACCGCAAACAAAATAGATAGGTTCGCCTACATACAAAGGTCTGTCTTCCCCAGTCAAATTTGCAACGTTGGCACAACCTTTAAAATCTCCCATTGACCGGGTGCCATTCCTCTGTATGCAGAAAGAAACTGAATCGGGGCTATGGTTAACAGTATAAGGCGGCACGGCATCCTTATTGCCTATCGGAGCCATTTTAAAGGAAATCAAAGATTGGAAAGGACGAGACAGTCTATCAGAAGGCCTAATAGAAGCAATATTGAGCTTACTCCTATTTGCGAAAAGCGAGCATCCCAGGGGAGTCAGAACACGTTTCTCAAAACTATTCAAATTAGTGCCATCAAAGTTCCCCGAGATGCTATCTTTCCAACGGCCAAAGGACAGTGCTCTAAGTGAGGCATAACAAGCAGTTGTCAAAGGTAAAGGGTGAATATACCAACCTAGCCCCTTATCCCCATGTTGCGGTAAATGCGAGCAGATCCAACAATTGGTTCTGTTAAAGATTGCATGGGTAGCATTCATAATTAGAAGTAGAGTGTTATTTTTATAATTCCGTCTATGCAAAAGATCTCTAGGTGACAAGGTATGTAGTTGCACAGAAGGAGTGGGAACAACAGTTATATTTTCAAGAGGTAGGAAATCATTCAAAGGTTACATTCTCTCCAAATACCAAAACCCACAACCAACAGTTACTAAAAGTCCCCTGATTATCACCAGTAGACAACAAAACGTTTTCGGGGCCCCCATACATATCTGCTCATTGTCTCTCCTAGTCACATTTTTGTCCAAAAGTTCAGTATGAACGGTAGCGGATGCGGGCATTGTCGTCTTCAATCGAGAAACACCAATTGTTCGTTTGCTGGCGACTCTGGTCGCGCGTCTTCTTAATGTCTTTTCCCACAACCCTTAGCCAGCAGAACCCTTTATGCAATTGGGCCAAAAAAAGGCAAGCCCTCAAATTCTTTCAATTGTACAGCAAGAGCCGTATTGCAAACCTATCTCCTTGGGCGGAGATTATACTTCACAGTTTCCGGTGCAAAAGAATCAGCAGACAGGATGTCATCACTTCCCACAGGAGGTGGCGAGTGAACGGAAGTTGGATCAGAAGATGGATGATCCACAAACGATGCAGTGGGAGAGCAAGGAGGCAAGATGGCCGTTTTGTCGGGCCTTACAACTTCCGGAACGGCCTCCGATACTCTCTCTCCACCGTCTGCCGTTTCGGGTACGTTGGTTTCAATGTCGGAAAGGGGTTCTGCGTCTTCTGTATCGTATGGCACTGGGTGTGAGATCCATTTGGTGTGGCTGCCGTGGATCCAGTGGCAACGTCCTCCTACCCGCACCGCAGTCTGTGTGACCAGGAGCACCTGGTAGGGGCCCCTCCAACGTGGTGCGAGGCAAGACGCTCTATCGAAAGATTTAACGAGTATCCAATCCCCTGGTCGTAGACTGTGACCGGTGCCCTCGTACCTCACCGGCAATGCTTCTCGAACCTGGTGATAAATTGAAAACAGGTTTTTAGTCAATTGGTTACAATAGTCGGAGAGAAGTACATTTTCTACATCGCGCAATGCGCAGCTTTTAGGCAAACCCCAAATATTAGCAGGTCTCCCCATTACCACCTCAAAGGGAGAGAGCCCAGTCTTAGTTTGAGGGGTTGTCCGCATTGAAAGTAACACGATCGGTAAGGCGTCTGGCCATTTTAGTTTGGTGCCGGCACACGTCTTAGCGAGCTTGTTTTTTATGATACCATTGTGTCTTTGCACTAATCCGGCGCTTTGAGCATGTCTGGCCGAATGGAATCGTTTGTCAATTTGCAATGCCGTACATATCTGTAGAATTACAGCAGTGATAAAATGCGGACCATTATCCGACCAGATAACTCTCGGCAAACCGAACCGTGGGAAGAATTCCTTTAACATGGTCTTTGCAGTGGTCATGGCTGTAGCGTCTTTAACAGGGAAAGCCTCGACCCACTTACAAAAGGCTCAAATGACCACAAGGACATATTTTAGATTGTTACATCGCTCCATTTCAATAAAGTCAAAGTGAATCACTTCAAACGGGACAGAAGGAGGCCCAAAGCTACCTCTTGGAGTTGCTGTCCCCTTTCCCACATTGTGTTGTAGGCAAATCATGCAATTTTGGGCATAATGCTGGGCAATTTTTGAAATCTTATCATTTACCCAGACTTTCTCTAACATTCTCGTGATCTGTTGAGCGCACACATGTGTGGGACCGTGTGCCATGGTAACCATCATTACTATATAGGCATTAGGAAGCAACCATTTCCCTTCAACCATGTCCACCCAACACCCATCATCATCGAGTTTCCCCAAGCCCTCAGCCCACCTCTTGGATTCTTCTAATGTGGCATCGGCTTGGATATCCCATACAGACCCAACACCCTCATCCATTGCATATGCATCTACAGTCTCCCTTGAAACATACATCTCCGTGAAGAGATCAGAGGCAGTTTGTCTAGCTATTTGATCAGCGAAAGCATTCCCTTTCCCTACATCATCTATAATCTTGCGATGTGCTGCGCACTTAATGATTGCTAACTGACTAGGGAGCACAAGCGCTGAAAGCAATTGTACTATCAGGGAGCCATGTTGGATCTTGGTGCCATGCGAAGTTAAAAACCCTCTCTCTGACCAAAGTCTCCCAAAGTTGTGAGCCACCCCAAAGGCATACTGGCTATCAGTATATATGTTTACTGTTAGCCCTTCGGAAAGCTCACAAGCTCAAGTCAATGCTATAATCTCTGCGGCCTGCGCAGAGTTATGCGTAATTCTCTTGGTCTCCACATCCGTACTCAATGTAGTGACTGCATAAGCAGCTGTGGATGTACCATCCAGTAGTTTGAAGCAGGAGCCATCACAAAACAGCTCCCCTTGTGGGTTATCCAAAGGAGTGTCCCTCAAATCAACTCTGCCTTTTGTATCTTGTTCAGTAGTATACAGGCAGTCAGTCATGTGACGTCACCGCAAACAGTATTTTGCGGGAAAGGTAGCAGTTCAGCCGGATTAAGAACGCAGCACCTCCTAATTTGAATGTGGGGAGCAAACAAGATTAATTCATATCTTGTCAGTCGTGCGGAAGTGAGGTGTTGCGTTTGGGATTTGTTCAATAGAATATCTACAGAGTGAGGCACCATCAGGGTTAAATCATGGCCTAGGACCATTCCCTCCCTCTGTTTTACAGACGCAGCAGCAGCAGCACAGCGCGCAAACATCTTGGCAAAGCGCATGCAACAGGTTCAAGGGCGGAAGAGTAGTAACCGCATGGCCTATTCTTCCCTCCATGTTCCTGCGTTAATACAGCCAAAGCACATCCATCACATTCATGCACAAACAACACAAAGGCCTTCTCATAGTTCGGTGTGGCCAAAACTGGCGCCGAACATAATGCAGTCTTGAGCAACTCGAATGAATGTTGATGCTCCGTATTCCATGGCAATGGCAAATAAATACCCTTCTTCGTCAAGGCCAACATCGGTTTTATCACTAGTGAGAAGTTTGGGATCCATAACCGACAGTAAGAAGTCATACCTATCAAGGCTCTAACTTCCTTCTGTGTATTTGGGACAGACATGCCAGAAATGTGTTTTATTCTTTCAGGTGTCAATCTTCTTTCCTCCTTTGACAGGAGATAGCCTAAATAGGCGACCTCCTGGCAACAATATTGAAACTTTTTAAGCGAAGCTTTGTGACCATGCTTAGCTAGATGGATGAGCAACAACACAGTGCCCTCTTTACAAGAGCTCTCAGAGTCAGCGGCTAAAAGCAAATCATCAACATATTGAAGCAACGTACAAGTAGGGGGCAATCCAAGGGTATCAAGCTGCTCTTTCAAAGCCCTACTATAAATACTAGGACTCTCAGTATAACCTTGAGGTGCACGAGTAAATGTGAATGAGCGTCCCCCTAAGGTGAACGCGAACAAGTATCTGCTATCCTCATGTATGGGAATACTGAAGAAAGCATTCTTTAGGTCCACAACACTGAAGTCAGTAGCCGTAGCTGGAATCATGGTTAATATTGTCGTCACATCAGGCACAATTGGAAATTGCAGAGCAACGACTTTATTAATGGCACGTAAATCAATTATAAAACGAAATGGAATTGCATTATCACCTTTTTTGTACACGGGTAAAATCGGACTATTGCACAAACTTCCTGCAATCTCCTCAATCACCCCACGATGCACAAAATCGGAAACAATGCTCTTCAAAGCTCGCTCACCTTCAACTGAGATCTTATACTGAGGAATATGGGGCAGCTTAATTCCATGTTTCAAAACTATTTTAACAGGCTCAATCTGCAAAACACCGACATCATTGTCATCAACTGCCCACAAACACTGGTACATTACTGAATTCTGGCGGCAAAGGTCTAGTCAAGAATTGCGAAACAGAACATTGCTGTGGTGAAATCGTCAAACGCACTCCATCAGAAGAACAATGAATTACCGCATTTAATTCCTTCAACAGATTCAACCCCAGCAAATTCTCTCCACAATTCGAAGTCAAGAGAAATGGACAGTGGTCCGTAAAGGGACCCAAAGAAATAGGTACCGGTGAAGAAACCGGACAAACAACTGGTGTGCCAGAAATCCCTACAGAAACCTTGGTTTGCCCTGACAGTGGAATGTTTGGAACCCGAGAATGATCAATGGAGCACTTCTGTGCTCCAGTGTCTATCAAAAATTGATGTTTCCTATTTCCCACTACCATTTCAACGTAGGGACCTTTCTGATTAACGGGAATAGGTGTAGTTTCCAAACCCTGCTTCGGGCAATCCTAACGAAACAAAATATCATCAAAAGGAAGCTCTTCAGATAGGTATGCAGCAGAAGGATGATCAAATATGTTTCTAGTATCCACACTCGAAGTCTGATTATCCTGTGAAAAAGGTTGTTGGGGATCCTGCGAAAACTGGCCTCTACCAGGGCCCCCTACACCCGGGCGACCTCTGGATCGTCTACCCATATTTCCAAATGTGTTATTTGACCTCTGTCGAAGGACGGGGCATTGTGCACGCCAATGACCCTCCTGGCGACAATAGGCACACTGGTTAATATTCACAGGACCCAAGGGCACATTC
This sequence comes from Ambystoma mexicanum, assembly GCF_040938575.1. Lineage (NCBI taxonomy): Eukaryota > Metazoa > Chordata > Amphibia > Caudata > Ambystomatidae > Ambystoma > Ambystoma mexicanum. The sequence goes on from NC_090923.1 coordinate 49,888,329, forward strand.
CCTTGTGGAACATACTGACCTCTAATCTGCGAACTACCCCCTCTGGGGCCTCTAACAATTTGCTGTAACAATACTTTAGTCTTGAAATCACCTTTTCTCTTCTAGACTCTATCTTTTTCATTATTGACACGGTTCTCGTAGTACTGAGCCATGTGCAGTACTTCTGATTGGGATTTCGCCTGCCAAGCGCTCTCAGAAGACATAATTTGTGACTGGATGTCAGGCAGCAATCCACGTACAAATTTGTCCACAAATAATCTTTTCCCAGACTCTGTGCCTAAGTCTTGTCCACTGAAATCCGAGAATACCTGTTCGAACCGATTAAAGAACTCGGTAGCACCCTCAGATTTTCCGTGGACACAGGCCGTAAGCTTGTCCCAAATAATTCTCTTTTCGGGGATTATAGTTTTCCGGTTTGCAATGATTCTGTCAGGCAAAGTTAGTATCACCTGAGGTGGTCTCTCACCAGCTGGCCTTTCCCCATCAAGCCTAACTATGTTAGCCCATGTATCTCCCAACCCTGGTACATCGTCTACAGTTCTAACTTGTTTCCACAAATCTACAGGCAGGAGTACAGGGAATAGCAAATCAATGTCACCTAGGGTAAACACTGAGGACTGCAAAACGGACTCTATCTCTTTATAGAACCCTGTCGGATTTTTCCTAATGTCAGGAATAGTTTGTCTAATAGTATTCACTTCCTGTCGTGAAAACGGGACGTGAACAAACTGCGATACATAATGTGCAGGAATGTCCACAGCAGGTGTACCTGCTGCAGCATTAGCAGGAATCTCAACCTTTGGGACAAATGTCGGAGGAACCTCTCTCATAGGCAACTGAGATGTAGGCAACTCCGAACGCTTACTAAGCAACAGGGCTAAGTCGAGCGCTAAAGCAGTTGAAGAAGTGTCAAGTGAAAAAGCTCTCTTATAAATGCTCAATAACTCTGTGGGACAGCTAACCTTTCTCTTTAAACATTCATCCTGCAGGTACTCTACCATTACCTGTATCACTTTCCTCTGCATTTCTAGCGTATATTGACTGTATGTGTCATATACCTCAACTGGAGTTATCGATATGTCTGAAATCCATCTAATCGCATCTTTTGTACAAATCCGCGCCTCCTCAGATGTCGATTTACGACACGGAAGAAATCGTTTCTGTACATACATAGTTTCTTCTTCGTCATCCTCATTCCGTAACCTTTCCAACTCCTTTCTATACTCAAATATCCTCTCAACATGCTCATGTACCTTCTCCACAGTGTCTCTTGAAAACGCTAAAGTATTCAGGTCCCTCAACCCTTGTGGGAGGTCTGCATTATTTAATTTACCCCACATTACACATAAATGAATCCCTAAACCTTCAATGAAAACATTTTTCTCAGGAAAATTATCCATATTAGAAAGTGTGGCAAGAACATTAGCTCGATCATCTCTCTCCATACAATGCTTAGCCCATGCAAACAAATCCTGTTTCTTTTCTGTAGGAACAGTATTAAGAGTAACAATACTCGACCCCGCACCCTGATCAACTACAAGCGGTAGAGAACTACTTGGGAGTGAGGGTGCAGGCAAATTCAATGGAGGTACTATTACTGGTGCAATGGGAAGAGGCAGAGGAGCAGATGGAGGAACAACAACCGGAGGAAGAGGAACAACAGGTTGAGCAGGAAGAGCAGGAATAACAGCAGGAAGAGGTACAGCAGGAGGAAGAGCAGCATATGGAGGTGGTGCAGAGGCACCAGGCCTTCGTTCATTTAACAATTTGTCGATAAACTCATCAGAAACATGAAGATCTTTAGAAGGATAGATTTTCTGAATACCGAGTGAGAAAGCCATGTCCATATTCCTAACCGACTCAGACTGTTTGTCCCGATCATATAACAACGCCTTTTCAGCATTTGTTTTATGACGGCGCACATGTTTTTCCCTTTTTTTAAGCTGCTGCAACGCTTCTCTTTTCCAATTTTGCAAAACATCAAATGCTGCAGGTCTGGCCTTCTTTTTTAACAAGACTGACTCTAAATATTCAATACGAGGGATCTCAAAACTACCATTGACTGGCCACTGAAGTTCGGAGGCATGTCTGGTTTGTCTGTGCCAAATTCTATTAAATACTACACTTCCAATGCCATGCTTACAGTACATAGTACATGCCGGTGACCCCTCCTGTGGTGCCGGACGGCTAAATTCCAAAGATTGTCTATCGCTGCGGAATAATGCCCTAAAGCAGCTAGACAATTTCCCAGGCATTTCTCAAATACTCGGTGTTACCTGGTCAATAATTGTGTCTGCAGATATAATGCGCCAAATTCAAATTGTCAGGGTTGAATTAAGAGTCGGGTAACGACTCACCTGACCAAACCTAAGGAGGACAGGACTTGGGAAGTGATATTTAGTGTTATTGAGGCCATGGTGCAGAACTTGGAAAGTGATATTTTGTGTTATTGAGGCCATGGTGCAGGAGTTGAGAAGTGATATTTTGTGTTATTGAGGCCATGGTGCAGGACTTGGGAAGTGATATTTAGTGTTATTGAGGCCATGGTGCAGGACTTGAGAAGTGATATTTAGTGTTATTGAGGCCATGGTGCAGGACTTGGGAAGTGATATTTAGTGTTATTGAGGCCATGGTGCCGGAATTGGGAAGTGATATTTAGTGTTATTGAGGCCATAGTGCCGGATTTGGGAAGTGATATTTAGTGTTATTGAGGCCATAGTGCCGGATTTGGGAAGTGATATTTAGTGTTATTGAGGCCATGGTGCAGGAGTTGAGAAGTGATATTTAGTGTTATTAAGGCCATGGTGCAGGACTTGAGAAGTGATGTCTGTTGTCGTTGAGGCCAAGGCTCGGGATTTAAAGTGATATCTGGTATCATTGAGACCATGGTGCAGTACTTGGATAAGTAATATGTGGTGTTGTTGGAATTACCCCCCACCCCATTAATTTTAGTTATGCCAATGAATATAGAACTTGGATATCATTCTTTGTATTGCGCATGTTTTTTTCGCTTTGAAACGCGCACCATAGTACAGGAAAGAGATGAGCAGTGTGACACTGCCAGGCAGACAGGAGCTTTACAATAGGGGGCGCTATTATCTAACAAGTGACCCCGGGTGTGCCCTGGCCTGCTTGAGAAGAAGGTCATGTGCTAGAGGGGACTTCCTGTGCACTGTAGACTAAGCAATGCTACATGGAAGGTGCTTCACAGTGTGTGCAAGAATACATTCTGAGGTACTTTGAGCACTGACGCACCACCGTCCTTCCAAATGATGGTGCCCTGGGAATTGCTTGTCCAGAAATCTTTACCTTCTGGCTTCCTTTGGCCTTTAACATGGTCAACGTGATGAAGGACCCTCCAGTTATACCTGAATAAAGAATGTATGTTGAGTCTGTTTTTTATGTCTATAGTCCGGTGCCCCAGTCCCGGCCAACTTAAAAAGGCCTGTGAAAGAAGAGGGTGGACTATCTGAGTAATGCTGTCCTGCCAGTGGCGGAGCCATGGTGTGCTCGAGCAAGGAAACGTAGACATGAATGTCCCTGGGAAGTTGGCCGCAGAGTATTGGTGCGGATGAGGACAGAACCCATGCTGAGGAAAAGCAACCGGAAGCAGCTCTGAGAGGCATGGGCTGTGGCAAGAAAGCAAACACTACCCAAGAATCTACAACATTTCCAGAGTACGAGTAAAGGTGAACCTGTGCACAGGGTTGAGAGTCCATGAAGCACCTCGGAAGAACCATTGACACGGCCAAATTGGTCAAAAATAATGCGTACGGGTGGAGTCCTAACGCTTAGTATAGACGCCATATTGATAAAACATTCTGAGTGCTTGGTCTTAAGGTCCACACAGTGCACTGGAAAAGTCCTATTGACAATAAATATTGCATGCTGGGACTTGGGCACGGTGGTCCAGAAACCCCATAGAAAAGCCCTGACAACCAAAAATACTGCATGCTGGGAATCTATTCACCATGCTTGGAGTTGGGATGTGGGTTGAAACCAGCGGGAAAGCAATACTGACCCAGAAATACTGCATGCTGGATACAGGAGGGAACTGTGCGTTGTAGACTGAACGCACCGCAGGAGCCGAGACTCATCAAGCATCTTTAAAAAGAGACGCTGCTGAGTTAAATTGCTTTCTGATCGGAGTAAAAATTCCTAGATATGGAAAGAGACTTAAATGAAGGGAAGAGCAGAAAAGTCTGGAGCTTGAAGACCAGGGCCAAACCCAACTTTTAATGTCCTTGTTCATCTTTCGGTGTATCGAGTCTGTCGCATCAACTGTAAATCTGTGCACCCCATATTCTCCTCTGGCATGGGACAGCTTCAGCACGGTACTTAAAAAGTTAACTTCCTTCCGCCCTGACAGTATACCAGTACATTGAAAAAAGTGGACTTGTTCAATTCCAACACGCCACCCTCCATGGCTGCATGCCCCGTTCTGGTCAAATGTGATGTCCCCCAAGGTTGCATTCTGCGACCAAAGAAATTCATCATTCTAACTCCAATACACCACCACCCAATTTAGACTCCTCATGCACAGGCACAGTATTTTATTTACTTGTATTTGTAGAGCGCACAAAAAGCCCACAGGCATCGCATCGCTTGCAAGTCAATGAACGGAAGCTTAATTGTTAGTACAGTGATACAGTCTTAGTTACAGGCATGTTATGTAAGCAGATGATGACATGAGGCTTAAGATTGACAGATCAAACAAATAGTCTGGTTTGAATGGCTTTGCGGAAGGCCAGATGGGAGTCAATCGATCCTAAGGTGCGTGGGAAGGAAGTTCCAGAATGAGGCGGCCATAGAAGGGAAGCTAGTGCCACCTGCGCGCATTCTCCTGCTTTTGGGAGTGGAGATCATGTTGGTATATGCCACTCTAGTAGGCCTTTGAGAGGAGAGTTTCTGAATTCTGGAAGCCAGGTAGGGAGGTGCTAGGTCATGAAGGCACTTATGCGCGAGTGAGAGGGTTTTGAAGATTATCCTTTCTTTAACGGCCAGCCAGTGCACCTGCCTTCTTGTAGTGGAGATGTGGTCCCTCCTAGAGATCCATGTGGCAGCCCTGAGTGCGTTGTTCTGGACCACCTGTAGTTTGGCAATGTTTTTGCAGGAGGTCCCTGCCAGGAGGGCATTGCAGTAGTCAAGTTGTGTACCGATGATTGCCCTAGCTATGGTGAGGCAATTGGGCAGGGAAAGGAAAGGTCTTGCTGCATTAAGTAGTTTGGAGAAATAGGCAGATGAAGAAACAATGGTGCTGATTTGTCTATCCATGGTCAAGTCCGAGTCAAGGTAGACGCCAAGTGTTTTGATCGTTTGGGAGACGTCCATGGGAATGTTGTCGACAGCAAAGGTGGAGTATTGATTACCTAGTTTGCTGAGGATGGAGGGGGATCCAATCAGCAGAAGTTATGTTTTTTCGCTCTTGAGGCATAGCCAGTTCTGGGCCATCCACAATTGGATCTTAGAGTGGATTGAGTTGAGGGTGATGCTGTCGGCCTGGTAGTCACCCGAGAGGGGAATAAATCACATAGTTCTCATTTGGCATGGGTCGAACACCTTACACTAAACCCAGAGAAAGAGAGTGTATCCTGATGAATGGACATTCGCAACGTGAGCCCCAGCGTCTCATTGAAGAAAAGCTGTGCGTGAAACACGTCGATAGCGTTGGGTTGGAAGAAGGGGTGAAGCTAAGTCTCTGATGCTGAGCGCCAACCACTTCTTAACCCCCAGCAGCAATCAAGCCTCTGTCCAAGCTCTAGTCATGCCTACAACCATGGCAGTGAAGCATGCCACAAAGGCCAACACCCCCAAAGTGGTCTACTATTTCTCGGCTCTCCCAAACATATGTTGGTGCAAATCAGAACACATCTCCCCCATGGGCATCCGTCGGTTCCTGCTCCAGTCTTACATGCAAATCCAAAGAATTATATCTGCCTTTTATGCAGCTGAGGTCGATAATTGAGTAGCACCTTATATTAAGGTTCCCTGAGGTGGGAGAAATCTAAAAATATGATCTTATTTTGGGGTGTAATCAAAGGCCCCAAACAAATGGAACCGAGGGCCCACTGAAAGGAATGACCTGTCGGCATTTAAAACAAAACATTCACGCTGAAAATTGGCCTATTAAGGCACACTGTGGGGTTTATGCAAGTAACCCAAGGAAGGGCCATGTGAGAAAGTCCTACCTGTCATTGCAACATGAAAAGCAGCATTTTAATTCACAAGTGGCAGAAAGAATTCTACGGTCCTTTTCACATGAAAAACAGGGGTGTCAAACATTGACCCCAAAATGGTTTGCATCTATGTTTGCAGTTTAAAGCAAGACATGAGAAAAATGTTCCCATTCTAACATAAAGATGTCAGGTAAAAGACATAGGGCCTCAATTTGAGTCTGGCGCTAAGCCTGCCGGTGATAATGGCGGCTTGCTTCCAGACTCGAGAAAAATGTCTGGCGCCTTACTTCCAAGTAACACCGGGGTATTAAAACCAATGCGGCCGGGAAGTCGGGTGCCGGTAATTTTGTAAATCCCCATTCCCGTGGAGTCACATAGGACTCCATGGGAATAGGGACCATGGAAGCACCGGCACCGTTAATAAGCCAGAGGTTTTCAGAACAGAAAAAGAATGCTTTTAGTACCCCGGTCTGACGGACTGGTGTACTAATAGCAATAAGCCCCTCACAGGGGGGGATTACCACTTCAGGTAATGCCCCGGGCCGATAGCTACAGGCCTGAGCAAAGTTAACCCTCTAAAACCAAAAGGTGGGAAATCTGCTTTCCATCAATCCTTTCCCTTCATAGTGGGCAGAGGGGGAAAAACTGTTAGACCCTTATCCTGTTTAACTAAAAATATTAATTTAATTAATTCCCCAAATGGCAGAACACCAGAGAATGACTTTTGATAAAATTCGAAATTAACAAAGCTCATTCCTAGTGTGCACTGAAAATTATAGTCTATAAGTCTGTCGACCAGTCTATACGTCACCCTGTCGGCAGGTCCTCGCCACTCTGGGCTTCTGGCTATGTCTGTGTTGACCAGTCTATACGTCCCCCTGTTGGCATGTCCTTGTCTCTCTGGGCTTCAAGTTAGGTCTATGATGACCAGTCTATGCATCTCCCATGTCTCTCTGTCGGCAGGTCCTCTCCTCTCTGGGCTTCTGGTTATGTCTGTGTATCTCAGTCTATGCATCTCCCATGTCACTCTGTCGGCAGGTCCGCTCCTGTCTGGGCTTCCTGTGTGTTTTGATATTCTGGCTGGTGGTGTTGATAGTGGCTGCCATTTTCTTGATGTAGGATTCTAGCGATACTTTGTTGGGTTGGTTATTTGGTCCATAGTGCATGATGTTTGGGTTTCTGTGGCACTAGAACTCTAAGATACACTTCTGGGCATGTTACCAGGAATGGAAGCTCCCCAGCTCTGCTCTGCACCCAAAGGTTTGTAGTTTCTATGCGCACATAGTACCTGAACCCTGCATTCGTTTTACATGGGGAGTCCAACGCACTGACACTTTCTTGATGGCATAACATGCACTTTGGGTGAGGGGCTTTGTCTTGCAATGCTTTTATTGGCCCTGTCCCTGTAAAATAAACTTGCTTTTCACAACCTTATTCAAGTAGACCCATACACCAAGGTGGGATACACACGGATCACCACCCACTGCCCTGCTAAGTGTGGTGTGTTCGCCTTCTGCTCCTCTGGTGACCTTCGAAGCCAGGCTCAACAACAGCAACAATAAGTGTCCAAGCCTCAAAGACACCCTCGTCCCATGCACGCCTGTCAAACTGTGGATAAACTCAGTCAAGTCTTTTGGATAAAATAATCTAGTTTACAGGTTGCAATGATTTAGGCAAGTACAGAGAAAGTTTCTTGATTGTACTGAGCTAGGTCAGTATGATATTTAATGACAATATATCAACTTATTTACCGTTTGACACAGAGCTTTCTCTGTATGGTTCTAAGGAACCAGAGTTGACTCTGCGGGTGCCTTATTAATTCAGCAAAACTTGCTCTACTGTGGCGGATGAAGACATCTATGCCCTCTGATTCTATTACGAGCTGTTGTGGTGACATACTAAGTGTTTATTTTCTGGCCATACCTTTGGGGGCTTTGAAGGAGTGAAGGCCCTATTGAGAAGGGCTTATGAATTTGTCCTCCATGAGATGAATGTTTACCTTGCATGAATCACAGTTTTTATGAGCAACGTCCCCCTAGACTCACTAATTTGGAAACCTAACAAGATTGGAAGAGGATACCCCTGATGAATGTCCCACCGAAGTGGTGTCTAGGACAGAAACATGTTGGGCTTTTTTCTGTAGACACAATAACTAGATCATCATGTTAGTTTGTGTCTCATTGTGCCTTTATTTTATGTTTACAGTTAAGTATGTGTAAATCTCATGTTGACATATGTGTGTTGTCCAGATTTTGTATTTGGACAGTGTTGAACGGGTGTTTAGAATATTTTTTTAGATCTGTATTTTTCCATGAAATAAAATATATTTGTACTCTTAGACTACGACTACAGAGTCCCTTTTTTCAGGACCTGGTGTAGTTGGCAGAAGTAAATGGTCACCCTAGAAATTGTGGTACTTTGTATGTATTTTCCTACCTCCTTTTTTTGGGTTACTATATGTTGTCGTATCCCAGACAGTGGAGAGAGGTTCACCCTTGAGTAGGTGATATATTTGGGGTATTTTTGTTACCTGTATTAAATTGATAATATATCAATTCGTGACATGATGCATTAATCAACAATTATTGTTGAGTGTGGCTTTCTATGCCAGAGTCACGTTGTTATCCCGTGCACCCTTAATTGACAATATTTGTCTTGAGTATCATCTAAATATTATTTTTGAATATAGGTGTGCTCGCCACATCACACCTTAGAAGCCAGGTCCAGATATCTGCCAATAAAAGAAACTGGGTGTTTTACAGACATTCGCTCGCCTCCCTCGGCCCATGCCCCCTTGCCCCACACTCCCCCTTCCCGCCACGCTCGCACAGACACACACCCCATGTCTGTGCCAAGACTAGTGGGAAATCTTCGAGTGAGTGTGTGTGCAGAGTCCCGGGGGCCTCCACAGCAGAAAGGCCGCTCTGCCCTGGGAGTACCTCCTGCACAAGGGCACTTGTGTTCGGGCGTGCCCGGCCTCTCTGGCCTTCTGGGCCAATGGGCGCGCTCGACAGGGGCTGGGGGTGGGAGGGAGTTGGAAAGCAATGGAGGGCGGTGTGATCTTTTGGAATAGGGGCGCGAGGGCTAGAATTGGGAGACAATTAAGTAACTAGCTTCTTAGCAGTGTTAGTCACACGTCCATTTACACGTGTCCCCGGTCCTAATACTTATTTTGTGATTCCTACACACGAGCCCCGTCACCAAAACACAATTATTAATTGTGCAAATCACCACCGGGGGAAGGTTGGAGTAAATATTGGTTTTGCATAATTTTGTGACTATCACTTAACCAGGGCCCACTTATTCCTACGCAGTCAGACTCGTTGATGTGCATAGCGCTTTATATTGAAGTATCCTGCTTTTAAGAGCTACTGATTTTGGCAGATAAACGTATGGTGCCCACGGGAATCAACTGGGGACCTCGGCCTCAAAACGCGTGTGTGTTTGTGAAACTCCCTACAGTGTATTCTGTCGCACCATAGGACGGAAATGTGTGTTCGTAGGACCACCCAGAAGGTACTCCTTTGTTTCTCCACTTAAGAAAGATAAAAGGATGAGCGACCGTATTGGATTTTTAAACCCAAGGCTTGCAAGTTGCACGCTACGAAACGTGACTGGGAAGTGGGGTGAGGGGCATTGTATTAGCCCTCTGTCTGGAGCAGGGGTACCCCTCTTGGGTGCTCCTAAAATCTGGTTAGCAGTCCGGAAGTGTGTTTGTTCCTGGGCCTCCATATACATGTCGCATGTGTAGTAGCTAGTAATGTCATGTGGTAACGTTGGTGGCCCTGGCAAGCCGCGCCTCTTTTTTCCTCCGCTGCCACCTCGCTGCTGCCAGGGGGTTTGGTATCACTCGGGGAGGGGGGGGGGCGCTTGAGATGGCTCTGCTGTCTGGGTGACTGTCCTGCAGTGGGGTGGGGGAGGAGGGGCAGGCCTTTGTTCTCATTGTTCAGGGGCTGTGAATGGACTGCGCTGGTGGGGGAGGGGTGCTGGGGGGCCGGTCCTCTTTTCAGGCTCAGAGGGAACAGCTGCTGCCCGCTGAATACCTCCTCTCAAACAGCCCCGTGTGGGGGAGGGGCCGCTGCATGATGGGGGAGGTGGGCAAAACCGGGCTTGGGGCACTGAGCTAGGGCTCAATGCATTGTGGAGTAAGAATTCGCCCCCCTTAGCAGATCCTTTCCTGCCAGTGTGTCTGCCTGTGACGAATGGCAAAGGGGTGAATATCGGTTTCTAAACCATCACTCAGCCCCACACCTCTAGTACACCAGAAGGGATCCAAACAGACTGGAAACACAAGCAAATTATAAACCTCCTTGTCAAATTTTGGTAATGTGGATAGAACGGCAGGCTTATCTCTGCAAGGTCGTGGATCGTTGCTTAGTTGCAACATGACCAAAATATGATTATTACTCTATGATAAATGGGACTGTCCAGTCAAGGTTGTATCAAAAATATCTACTTTATTTATATCACAACAGACAATTCTAGCTCACTACAAAATACAACCCACACTGTAAAGGAATGCAGAGGAGCAACAGTTTCAAGCAGGCAAGGGATGCACTCTGGATACTGTCAGGAGGGCAGTCAGTAAAGTAATGAATCGCAATAGTTCAAGGATACTTGGTTTCAGCTCAAAGGGAGCAATGGGTTGTAAAATGTCTCTAGGTGTCTTTGGAGAAGGGCCAGGGGAACAGAACCACAATTTACCTTGTGCTTGTAGAGGTTCTTGGTGCTCGACAGGGTCGAGTCGGTTTCTAGGCACTTTGCAGCTTCTTGGGACAGAGTTCAAGATGGGAGACAGCTGTGGGTATCCAGGTGGCAGGCAGTTCGGCTGGATGGACGACTGCAGGCTGACCTAACAGGGGGCACAGGGTCAGGAATCCTTGTCTCAGTGCTGGTTGATGGGTCTGAAGCACTGGTCAAGGCGTCTCAGACGACTTTAGTGACTACGGCATGACAACAGTTAGTGGTGCGGTCATTTGCAGCACGAGGGGCTCAATTGGCTTGAAAATGTTCTTTTAAGGCAGACATCTGTCAATGCACTCCTAGCTTCTTCACTGGGCTCATGTCATCCATTAAAGAGGATGTCCCAAAGCTGAGGGGAGTGTTGCAGGCACCAGCCTTGTCCTTGGTTTGGTTCAGAGAGACTCTGGCACTTCCCAACTAGGAATCGTGCTTGCACAGCCTAGCAGGGAACGCAGTAGTGCTGGCTGGGTACCAGTGGAGCTGCTGGAGGGTCCTCTGGATTCAATATCTTCTTCTGTTCCCTGCAAGATATTTAGGGGAGGGATCTTGCTTCCCTCTTGTAGGTCCTGGCCTTCCTTCACTGGCGGAAGCTGTAAGGCAGGCTGTACCTTCAGCCAGGGTCCAAATGAGTTCTTCTTTTTACTCCTTGCAACGTCTTCAGATGATCTTGCAAAAGAGGGGCTCAACCTTCTTTTAAAGCCAAATGGCCGCCACTGATTGGTGTAGGCTAAGCCTGCCTTAATGAACCAATACTGGGTCCCCACCAACAATCTCCTATATGTGTGACTCAATAACCAGAGTGCTTTGCAACAGGAAAGGGTAGTGGGGTGAAAACATGTACCACTAAGTCCTGCCCATCTTCTTGTTTGTTGTGGATAGGAGGGTCTCTCTGGTTAATTGAGCTCTCTGTGATTCGCAATTAAAGTGACAGGTCTCCTTTGAAGTGGCAGCTAGACCAGACTTTTGGTCGCTGCCAATCCACTTACTCGTACCTTCTGAATGGGGTCCCCCTGTGGGGATGACTACTGTAAACAGCTGTCCCAGACATGACACTTCACCGCCCTTGATACTAAGAGGCGGGAGCTGGCTTCAGGTTGACACAGATGCATATCAAAGGTGTTGGGGTGTTCGTGTCTTTTGTTAGCCCTGTGACCAGCCCTCTAGTGGGCCTGCTTAAATTAGCTCTCATCATTATGCGTAGCTGCCACCAGCGGGGCCGACAAAAGATAGGGCGGATCCATGGAGCCTTTGTTAGTTAATTAGGCTGGCCATGGCAGGAGGAAGGTTTTCCCTCCCCCTTTTGAGATGCCTTGATGTCCTCCTGGTGTCACATTCCAACTAAATGTGACAGGAAGGACTGCACCTGTAGGCTGTTGCCCACCCAGAGTACAAAGGTCTGTGTGTATGTCGTGCAGTGAGCATTGGAAAATGTGTACAGATTAGCAGCACACAATTTCCACAGGTTGATCTACCATTATCCAATTGCAAAAAAGCCCAGGTGAGCACACACCCACTTTGCAGATGGTCGAATTTCTCACACTGCCACCCCCACAGTGGTCCGTGCTAACGGTCGCAGTGGGAACCAGTGCTGCGGCCCCCTGTCCGTTCCTTTAGCCAAGTACGCACTGCTAGCTCTCCTCCTTCCTCTCACGAGCCATGGCTTGAAGTGCCAGTAGGTGTCCCCTGTCCTCTTGTCCTCGACCACTATAGGAGAGCCAGTGCCCTGCTCGGCCGGTGGTGGCGAGCCTGCGATGCCAAATACTCACCCTTTTTCAATTAGCCAGAGTGTGCTGCTGGTGTTTGAAATTCATCCAGCCTGGAGCATGGCCAACAGTGGTCACTATGCCCCTTCTGCCGCTCAGCCCATTTTGCCCTGGTGCTCACTCTATTCCGGGCCACCTGTCACTTTGGGGTCGGACGCTGTCCTCTATCTGTCACTTTGGAGCCAATGTTTCTGTCTGTCACTTAGAAGCCCAGTACGCTGCTTTGCCAATATTTGCTGTCGCTGTGCACCCTTGCACTATGCTTTGTATCTCTGTGTCCATGCAACCCAGTGCGGTATCATGTTGGTCTGACCCACTCAGCCCAGTGCCATGCTTTGTCGGTCACCTTGAACCCCAATGATATGCTATGTCGGTCACCTTGAACCCCAATGATATGCTATGTCGGTCACCTTGAACCCAGGTGCGATGCTTTGTCAGTCATCTTGTGGGCTAGCGCCTTGTCAGTCACCTTGAGGCCTAGCGCCATGCTTTGTCGGTTCCCTTGAATCCCAGAGCAGTGCTTTGTCGGTCATATTGTGGCCTAGCGCCATGCGTTGCTGGTCACCTTGTGGCCTAGTGCTATGCTTTTCCCTCTCCTGGTTGTTTTTGGGTCCCTTACTGCCAAATTATTTGCCCTACCATGCCATTGGTTTCCTGCTCCCTGTTTCTCTGCTTCCTTCACTGTATTCTTCTCCCTATGATTGTAAGGCGCTCTGTTGCTTTCCAAAGCTAGGCCCACGCTCAATAAATACCCTCATAATAATGCTTTGTCAGTCACCTTGAACCCCAGTGCCATGCTCGGTTACCTTGGGGGCTAGTGCGATGCCCCCTGTGACATTGCGACCCGTGTTAAGCTTTGTCGGTCACCGTCTGGCTTAGTGCAATACTCGGTCAGACATCTTGCGTCATGGTGCTATGGTCTGATTAGTCATATTGTGGCCCAGTGCCACATTCTGTTGCCCCCTTGTGTGCTCTATCGGTCACCTTGTGCTTCTTATTGCTCCACTTTTGCCCCAAGGTTGCCCGTGCAGCCCGTTTGTTCAATCTGTTGGTCAACCTGCTGTCCAGTGCGATGCTGTGTCTGTCACCCTGCAATTCCATAGTACAAATTGTGGTTCATCTTGTGAACTGTGACTGTCACCTTGTGACCCAGGGCCATGCTCTATCCATCACCTTGTGGCCTAGGGCTGTGATCTGTAGGTGTGACTAATCAACTTCAGGGCCACCAGTGGTCCAGGGATGAATATCAGTTTCTAAACCATCAATCAGCCCCACACCTCTAGTACACCAGAAGGGATCCGAAAAGATTGGAAACACCAGTAAATTATAACACTTCTTGTCCAAAGTTTTGTAACGTGGACGGAACCGCAGGCTTATCTCTGCAAGGCTGTGGAATATTGGTTAGTTGTAACACAGCGAAAATACAATTATTGCCCAATGATAGAAGGGACTGTCCAGTCAAGGTTGTATACAAATATCTACTTTATTATTATTACAACAGCCAGTTCTAGCACACCACAAATACAACCCACCCTGTAAAGGAATGCAGAGGAGAGACCTTTCAAGAAGGAAAGTGGATGCACTCTGGATACAGGCAGGAGGGTAGTCGGTATAGTAAATAATCGCAGCAGTTCAAGGATATTTGGTTTCAGCACAAAAGGAGCAATGGGTCATAAAATGTAATTAGGGGCCTTCAGAGAAGGACCAGAGGGACAGAACCACAATGTACCTTGTGTTTGTAGAAGTTCTTGGTCCTCAACAGGGTCGAGTCGGTTTCAGGACACTTTGCAGCTTCTGCAACAGAGTTCAAGACGGGACACAGCTGCGGGTATCAGGCAGCAGGCAGTTCCACGAGCGAGGCTGGATGGACAGCTGCAGGCTGACCTGCACAGTGATTCACGGTCAGGAATCGTTGTTTCAGTGCTGGTTTGCGGGTCTGAACCAATGGTCGAGGCATCTCGGACGGCGCTAGCGAGGGCTTCTTAACAAAAGTCAGTGGTGCAGTCGGTTGCAGCTCGAGGGGCTCGACTGGCTTCAAAATGTCCTTTAAGGCGGACATCGGTAGATGCTTGTCGATGCACTTCTAGCTTCTTCACTGGGCTTGTGTCGTCCTTTAAGGCGGATGGCCCATAGCTGAGGAGAGTGTTGCAGGCACCGATCTTGTCCTTGGTTTGGCTCAGAGACTCTTAGGCACTAAGCACCTAGGAACCTTGCTGCAGAGCCTAGCAGGGCATGCTGTGTGGTGGCTGGGTACCGGTTCTGGAGCTGCTTGTAGGGTCTTCTGGATTCAGTATCTCCCTCTGTTCCCTGGGGGATGTTTAGGTGAGGGATCCTGTTTCCCTCTTTGGAAATCCTGGCCTTCCTTCACTGGTGGAATATATAAGGCAGACTGTACGTTCAACCATGGTCCAATGCTGAGTTCTTCTTGTTACCCCTTGCAAAGTCTTCAGATGATCTGCCCAATGAGGAGCTCAGCCTTCTTTTAAAGCCAAATGGGCTACAGTGATTGGTGTCAGGTCTACCTGAGGCCAAGTCTACCTCAAATAACCAACCCTGGGTCCCCAACAACAATCTCCTGTATGCATGAGGTCATAACTAGAGTGCTTTCCAACAGAAAAGGTAAAGGGGTGAAAACATGTAATACTAAGTGCCACCCAACCTCCTGTCTGTTGAGGATCAAAGGATCTATCTGGTTATTGAGCTCTCTGTGGTTCCTGATTAAAGCGGCAGGTCTCCCTTGAAGCTGTAGCGAGACCAGACTTCCGGTTGCCAGAAAACCACACACTCACACCTTCTGAATGGGGTCCCCCTGCGTGGATGACTACTGTAAACAGCTGTCCCAGACATGACATTTCACTGCCCTTGATGCTGAGGGACGGGAGCTGGCTTCAGGTTGACACAGTGCATATGAAAGGTTGTTGTGACAAGGCCCCCTGTGGGCCTGCCTGAATTAACTCTGATTAGTATGTGAATCTGCCACCAACAGCTAACGAAGGAAAGGGCGGTTCCATGGAGCCTTTGTTAGTTAGGCTGGTGATGGCAGGAGGAAGGTTTTTCCCTCCCCCTTCTGAGATGCCTTGATGTACTCTTGACTGTCATATCCCAACTAAATATGATGGGGGCATCAGCGCCTGTAGGCTGTGTCCACCTAGAGTACATGGGTATATGTGAATGTTGTACAGTGAGCATAGGAAGATGTGTGTGGATTAGCTCCACTTATTTTAAAATTTCAAAAAATCCAGGAGGCGCACACCCACCATACGGATGGTCGAATTCCTCACAGTAGGTCACTATTGGTGCACTGTCGGTCCCCTTGTGTGCTCTGTCAATCTCACGGTGGCCAAGTGTTGTGCTGTGTTGGTCTCCTTGTGGTCGAATTCCGCATCTGTTGGTCCATTTGTGCGCCATTTGAGTCAACATGTGGGCATAGTTCTGCAATATGCTAGTCCTGTTTTGCACTCTGTTAGCCACCACACAGGCCCAGAGACCTGCTCTGTCGGCCTCCATGAGGGCCTGTGGGTGTGCTCTTTTGGTCCTCTTGTGTACTGCATTGTGCCGCCCTCTGCCAGACCCCTGTGGCCTGAGTGCTGTACTATGCCGGTCTCCTCGTGGCCTAGTTATGTGTTGTGCTGTGTCGAATCGCTTCTGTGCTCTCTCTGTCCCCCTTGCGGCCTCTTGACAGGCTGTCAGGGACCATTGCGGCCTTGTGCCAGACTCTGACAGTGACCCTTGCGGCCTTGTGCAGGTCCTCTTTGCAGGTCGTGCTTCACTAGGCAGGTCCCCTTTGTGGGCCCATGCCGTGCTGTGCCGGGTGCCGGTCCCCTTTGTGGGCCTTTGTTGCGTTGTGCCAGTCCCTTTCTGTGGGCGCACGGTGCACTGTGCCAGTCCCCTTTGTGGGCTGTTGGCACATTGTGCCAGCCCCCTTTGTAGTGTCTGTGCCGCGCTGTGTCGGTCCCCTATGCGGGTCGTGCTGCGCTGTGCAGGTCCCCTTGCTGCCTTTGCCGTGTCATGTCACTGCTCATGCGAGCCCTGTGCCGCACTGTTTCGGTCACCTTTGCAGGCCCGTGCTGCGTTGTGCCAGTCCCCTTCTGCGGGAGTGTGGTGCGTTGTGCCAGTCCCCTTTGCGGGCCGTTGGCGTGATGTGCTGTTCCCCTTCGCAGGCCTGTGCCGCGCTGTGCCGGTCCCCTTGCGTGCCTTTGCTGTGTCCTGTCGCTGCTCATGCGGGCCCTGTGCCGCGCTGTATCGGTCATCTTGCGTGCCTTTGCTGTGTCGTGTCGCTGCACATGCGGGCCCTGTGCCGCACTGTCGGTCACCTTGAGGCTCAGTTCCGCCCTGTGTCACCCCTGCGGTCCCGATGCATTTCGTTACACATCACGGCTCCTGGTTTGATGGAAACACTCCACATCCGTCCCGTGTCCAGGCCGCCGCAAGCAGGATTTATGAGCTCGGGCGGCGCATGGTGGAATACTCCCGCCCTTTTCCCTGTCGCGCGATGATTGCTCGACGCTTCCTTTTACACCTCATATTTCGAGGACCTTGTATCCAGAACCGCTGTAATCGGATTTGGGGAGCGATTAGCGCCAGCCCCCGGCTCCTTTCAGTGGCGATGCCATGCCATGTGACCTGCCGCTGCTGCTCGGGAGTCCTACATCAAGAAAATTAAGACACGGAGGCTGTCAAACAAATTAAAGGATTCCTGGCTGGGAGAAAGGCAGCCCAGCAGAGTGGGATCAGCGTTGCAAGGAGAACAAAACACGTTGTTTGCTTTTCTTTCAGCAAAGTTAAAAAAATCAATTATTGGTTATAAATTAAGCAGGCGTTCTCTACCGTCTGCTGTTCCAGTATTGATTCTTGGTGGATGTTGCCAGGGCAGGAAACTATCTCTATATGAATGAGAAAGGGCACACATCAGATGTGCAAATGACAGGCGGCAGGGTGACTTAAGCAGAACTGACAGAGCTCAGACATCGCCAACGACAAGCACTGGCAAATAAGCAGAGCGGACAGAGCTCAGACCTGCCAATGGCAAGTACAGGGAAATAAGCAGAACGGACAGAGCTCAGACCTGCCAATGACAAGCACAGGGAAATAAGCAGAGCGGACAGAGCTCAGACCTGCCAATGACAAGCACGGGGAAATAAGCAGAACTGACAGAGCTCAGACATCACCAATGACAAGCACGAGGAAATAAGCAGAGCGGACAGAGCTCAGACCTGCCAATGACGAGCACGGGGAAATAAGCAGAGCGGACAGAGCTCAGACCTGCCAATGACAAGCACAGGGAAATGAGCAGAGCGGACAGAGCTCAGACCTGCCAATGACAAGCACAGGGAAATGAGCAGAGCTGACAGAGCTCAGACCTGCCAATGACAAGCACAGGG
Source organism: Ambystoma mexicanum (assembly GCF_040938575.1). Lineage (NCBI taxonomy): Eukaryota > Metazoa > Chordata > Amphibia > Caudata > Ambystomatidae > Ambystoma > Ambystoma mexicanum. Next base: position 49,906,392 of record NC_090923.1, read on the forward strand.
AAATAAGCAGAGCGGACAGAGCTCAGACCTGCCAATGACAAGCACAGGGAAATTAGCAGAGCGGACAGAGCTCAGACCTGCCAATGACAAGCACAGGGAAATAGGAAGAGTGGACAGACCTCAGACCTGCCAATGACAAGCACAGGGAAATAAGCAGAGCGGACAGAGCTCAGACCTGCCAATGACAAGCACAGGGAAATAAGCAGAGCGAACAGAGCTCAGACCTGTCAATGACAAGCACAGGGAAATAGGAAGAGCGGACAGAGCTCAGACCTGCCAATGACAAGCACGGGGATATAAGCAGAACTGACAGAGCTCAGACCTGCCAATGACAAGCACAGGGAAATAAGCAGAATTGACAGAGCTCAGACCTGCCAATGACAAGCACAGGGAAATAAGCAGAACGGACAGAGCTCAGACCTGCCAATGACAAGCACAGGGAAATAACAGAGCGGCCAGAGCTCAGACCTGCCAATGACAAGCACAGGGAAATAAGCAGAACGGACAGAGCTCAGATCTGCCAATGACAAGCACAGGGAAATGAGCAGAGCGGACAGAGCTCAGATCTGCCAATGACAAGCATAGGGAAATAGGAAGACCGGACAGAGTTCAGACATAACCAATAAAAAGCAAAGGGAAATGAGCAGAGCGACAGAGCTCGGACATCGCCAAAGACGAGCACAGGGAAATAAGCAGAGCTGACAGAACTCAGACATAACCAATAACAAGCACAGGGAAATGAGCAGAGTGACAGAGCTCAGACATCACCAATGACAAGCACAGGGAAATAGGCAGAGCTGACAGAGCTCATATATCGCCAATGACAAGCACAGGGAAATTAGCAGCGTGATAGAGCTCAGACCTCGCCAATGACAAGCACAGGGAAATAGGCAGAGCTGACAGAGCTCAGACATCGCCAATGACAAGCACAGAGAAATAAGCAGAGCTGACAGAGCTCAGACATCACCAATGGCAGAGCCAGACATCACCAATGGCAAGCAAGGGGAAATAAGCAGAGTGGACAGAGCTCAGACATCGCCAATGGCAAGCACAGGGAAATAAGCAGAGCTGACAGAGCTCGGACATCGCCAATGACAAGCACAGGGAAATAGGCAGAGCTGACAGAGATCAGACATCGCTAATGACAAGCACAGAGAAATAAGTAGAGTGGACAGAGCTCAGACATCGCCAATGACAAGCACAGGGGAATGAACAGAGCGAACAGAGCTCAGACCTGTCAATGACAAGCACAGGGAAATAGGAAGAGCGGACAGAGCTCAGACCTGCCAATGACAAGCACGGGGATATAAGCAGAACTGACAGAGCTCAGACCTGCCAATGACAAGCACAGGGAAATAAGCAGAACGGACAGAGCTCAGACCTGCCAATGACAAGCACAGGGAAATAACAGAGCGGCCAGAGCTCAGACCTGCCAATGACAAGCACAGGGAAATAAGCAGAACGGACAGAGCTCAGATCTGCCAATGACAAGCACAGGGAAATGAGCAGAGCGGACAGAGCTCAGATCTGCCAATGACAAGCATAGGGAAATAGGAAGACCGGACAGAGTTCAGACATAACCAATAAAAAGCAAAGGGAAATGAGCAGAGCGACAGAGCTCGGACATCGCCAAAGACGAGCACAGGGAAATAAGCAGAGCTGACAGAACTCAGACATAACCAATAACAAGCACAGGGAAATAGGCAGAGCTGACAGAGATCAGACATCGCTAATGACAAGCACAGGGAAATAAGCAGAGCGGACAGAGCTCAGACCTGCCAATGACAAGCACAGGGAAATAAGCAGAGCGAACAGAGCTCAGACCTGTCAATGACAAGCACAGGGAAATAGGAAGAGCGGACAGAGCTCAGACCTGCCAATGACAAGCACGGGATATAAGCAGAACTGACAGAGCTCAGACCTGCCAATGACAAGCACAGGGAAATAAGCAGAATTGACAGAGCTCAGACCTGCCAATGACAAGCACAGGGAAATAAGCAGAACGGACAGAGCTCAGACCTGCCAATGACAAGCACAGGGAAATAACAGAGCGGCCAGAGCTCAGACCTGCCAATGACAAGCACAGGGAAATAAGCAGAACGGACAGAGCTCAGATCTGCCAATGACAAGCACAGGGAAATGAGCAGAGCGGACAGAGCTCAGATCTGCCAATGACAAGCATAGGGAAATAGGAAGACCGGACAGAGTTCAGACATAACCAATAAAAAGCAAAGGGAAATGAGCAGAGCGACAGAGCTCGGACATCACCAAAGACGAGCACAGGGAAATAAGCAGAGCTGACAGAACTCAGACATAACCAATAACAAGCACAGGGAAATGAGCAGAGTGACAGAGCTCAGACATCACCAATGACAAGCACAGGGAAATAGGCAGAGCTGACAGAGCTCATATATCGCCAATGACAAGCACAGGGAAATTAGCAGCGTGATAGAGCTCAGACCTCGCCAATGACAAGCACAGGGAAATAGGCAGAGCTGACAGAGCTCAGACATCGCCAATGACAAGCACAGAGAAATAAGCAGAGCTGACAGAGCTCAGACATCACCAATGGCAGAGCCAGACATCACCAATGGCAAGCAAGGGGAAATAAGCAGAGTGGACAGAGCTCAGACATCGCCAATGGCAAGCACAGGGAAATAAGCAGAGCTGACAGAGCTCGGACATCGCCAATGACAAGCACAGGGAAATAGGCAGAGCTGACAGAGATCAGACATCGCTAATGACAAGCACAGAGAAATAAGCAGAGTGGACAGAGCTCAGACATCGCCAATGACAAGCACAGGGGAATGAACAGAGCGACAGAACTCAGACATAACCAATAACAAGCACAGGGAAATGAGCAGAGCGACAGAGCTCGGACATTGCCAATAACAAGCACAGGGAAATGAGCAGAGCGACAGAGCTCGGACATTGCCAATAACAAGCACAGGGAATTGAGCAGAGTGACAGAACTCAGACCTCGCCAATGACAAGCACAGGGAAATAGGCAGAGCTGACAGAGCTCAGACATCACCGATGACAAGCACAGGGAAATAAGCAGAGCTGACAGAGATCGGACATCACCAATGGCAGAGCCAGACATCACCAATGGCAAGCAAAGGGAAATAAGCAGAGTGGACAGAGCTCGGACATCGCCAATGACAAGCACAGGGAAATGAGCAGAGCGACGGAGCTCAGACATCGACAAAGACAAGCTCAGGGAAATGAGCACAGCTGACAGAGCTCAGAGATCGCCAATGACAAGCACAGGGGAATGAGCAGAGCGACAGAACTCAGACATAACCAATAACAAGCTCAGGGAAATGAGCAGAGCTCAGACATCGACAAAGAAGGGTGACAAAGAAGGGTGCGAGCTGATGGAGCTCAGACATTGCCAATGACAAGCACAGGGGAATGAGCAGAGCTGACAGAACTCAGACATTGCCTAAAACATGCATGATGCAATTGACCAGATCTGACAGAGCTCTGGCATGGCCAAGTGATAGGCAATATTAGCTGTTATGTACAGCAACAGATGATCCAGGGGTAGCACTATAGAACCAAATGCAATTTGTTCTTATTGACCACGTGGTCCAACAGTCATTTATTTGCATGAAGAAACACAACAGGAAAGCAGACCCTGTATTCACACTCAAATGAAACCCAATACATGATGAATAAGCCCCCCATCACAAGCACACCTCAGGGGATCCTCAACCTTCACTTATATCCACATCTCATAAAACGAGCATGAAGCAGACATAACTAATTAGAACCTTTTCAAGGAAGACAATTTGAGGATTTAATGTCTTCAAGTCTCCATCTTCGACCCACCAGTGCTCCACCACTCAACAACAAAACCGGTTTCAACATGTAAACGTCTTCATCAGGTGCCCAAAACCTAGAGGGCCAAATCACAATGTGGCTCAGCAGAATATCAACAGACCCTGCACGTGTATCCGCGTCTGACCGGTACCAAACGCATGGATCTTCTCTTCAAGAGGAACGAATTCTCCTGGAATCCTTCTTCTTCTGCCGCGAGTGAGGATCTGACAAATGCCACTTTCAAAAGATGGCATTAATGTGCCTCGGGCTAAAATTCACCCTCTCGTGCCCCGCCAGGGACTCCGGTGCCAAAGACACACTGTGAAAATAATAACAACGTGATATGCATATAGTGTTTTAATCCAAAGCACTTTACAGACACACAAGAGAACACTCTGGCTTGCATTGGGTCGTGTTTTCTTGTTTCCACTGGATACATTGCCACCTTGTTCCATGTTGCAGCATGTCCTAGTTCTGGTTTCCACTGGATGCAGTGTCATCTTGTTCCATGTTGCAGCATGTCCTAGTTCTGGTTTCCACTGGATCCAGTGTCATCTTGTTCCATGTTGCAGCTTGTTTGGGTTTCTTTTCTGGTTTCCACTGGATCCAGTGTCATCTTGTTCCATGTTACAGCTTGTTTGGGTTTCTTTTCTGGTTTCCACTGTACCCAGTGTCATCTTGTTCCATTTTGCAGCTTGTTTGGGTTTCCTTTCTGGTTTTCACTGGATCCAGTGTCATCTTGTTCCATGTTGAAGCGTGTCCTAGTTCTGGTTTCCACTGGATGCAGTGTCACCTTGTTCCAGGTTGCAGCTTGTTTTGGGTTTCTTTTCTGGTTTCCACTGGACCCAGCATCATCTTGTTCCTCTTTGCAGCTTGTTTGGGTTTCTTTTCTGGTTTCCACTGGATCCAGTGTCATCTTGATCCATGTTGCAGCGTGTCCTAGTTCTGGTTTCCACTGGATCCAGTGTCATCTTGTTCCAGGTTGCAGCTTGTTTGGATTTCTTTTCTGGTTTCCACTGGATCCAGTGTCATCTTGTTCAATGTTGCAGCGTGTCCTAGTTCTGGTTTCCACTGGATGCAGTGTCACCTTGTTCCAGGTTGCAGCTTGTTTGGATTTCTTTTCTGGTTTCCACTGGATCCAGTGTCCTCTTGTTCCAGGTTGCAGCTGATCCTAGTTCTGGTTTCCACTGGATCCAGTGTCGTCTTTTTCCAAGTTGCAGCTGATCCCAGCTCTGGTTTCCACTGGATCCAGTGTCCTCTTTTTCCATGTTGCAGTGTGTCCTAGTTCTGGTTTCCACTGGATCCAGTGTCGTCTTGTTGCAAGTTGCAGCATGTCCTAGTTCTGGTTTCCACTGGATCCAGTGTCGTCTGGTTCCAGGTTGCAGTTTGTCCTTGTGTCTGTTCTAGTTTCCAGTGGATCCAGTGTTGTCTTGTTCATGGCTGCAGCTTAATCCTCTGCTGCCTTGTTTTATCTGTATTAGTCCTTGTTGCAGTTGGTTCCAGTGTCACCTTGTGACAGCTGAATCCAGTGAGCACCCAGATCCCCTCCGTTTTTTCCTGTTTACAGCATGATCCAGTGTTGGCTAGTTTTCGGGTTACAGCTGGATACAGATTAAGCCTGTGTGGATATAAAGCTGAATCTGGTGTCATGTTTCAGAGTACAGCTTGATTCAGTGTCACGTTGGATCACTTACAGCTGTATCCACTGTTGGTTACATATCGATCGATGTGTCCCCTTATCGCACGTCACTGCTGTATCAAGTCTCACCTTGGATCCAGGCGCACCTTGGCCTAGTGTACCCATGTTCCAGGTTACAGTGGGATCCAGTCTCGCCTTGTGGCCATGTACCAGTGGATTGTGTCTTGCCCTGTGTCCTGGTGCAGCTGGATCCAGTCTCTCCATGTGTCCTGGTGCAGCTGGATCCAGTTCTCCATGTGTCCTGGTGCAGCTGGATCCAGTCTCTCCATGTGCCCTGGTGCAGCTGTATCCAGTCTCTCCATGTTTCCTGGTGCATCTGGTTCCAGTCTCTTATTGGTGTCCTGGCGCAGCTGGATCCAGTCTCTCCATGTGTCCTGGTGCAGCTGGATCCAGTATCTCCATGTGTCCCAGTGCAGCTGGATCCAGTATCTCCATGTGTCCCGGTACAGCTGGATCCGGTCCCTCACTGTGTCTTAGTACAGCTGGATCCCATGTCACCTTGTGTTCTGGTGCAGCTGGATCCAGTCTCTCCTTGTGTCCCGGTGCAGCTGGATCCAGTCCCTCATTGTGTCCTGGTGCAGCTGGATCCAGTCTCTCCTTGTGTCCTAGTGCAGCTGGATCCAGTCCCTCCTTGTGTCCTGGTGCAGCTGGATCCAGTCTCTCCTTGTGTCCTGGTGCAACTGAATCCAGTCTCTCCTTGTGTCCTGGTGCTGCTGGATCCAGTCTCTCCTTATGTCCCAAAGCAACTAGACCCAGTCTCTCCTTCTGTACTGATGCAGCTGGATCCAGTCTCTCCTTGTGTCCTGGTGCAGCTGGATCCAGTCTCTCCTTGTGTCCTGGTGCAGCTGGACCCAGTCTCCCCATGTGTCCTAGTGCAACTGGATCCAGTCTCTCCATGTGTCCTGGTGCAGCTGGATCCAGTGCCTCCTTGTGTCCTGGTGCAGCTGGATTCAGTCCCTCCTTGTGTCCTGGTGCAGCTGGATTCAGTCTTTCCCTTTATCTTTGTACAGCTGGATCCAATTTCACCTTGTGTCTTGATGCAGCTGAATCCAATGTCACCTTTGTGTCCTGGTGCTGCTGGATGCAGTCTCTCCTTATGTCCCAATTCAACAAGATCCAGTCTCCCCCTTTGTCTTAGTACAGCTAGATCCATGTCACATTGTGTCCTGGTGCAGCTGGATCCAATGTCACCTTTGGTCCTGGTGCAGCTGAATCTAGCCTCTCCTTGTGTCCTGGTGCAGCTGGATCTAGTCTCTCTTTATGTCCCAATGCAGCTGGATCCAGTCTCTCCTTGTGTCCCAGTGCAGCTGGACCTAGTCTTTCCCTTTGTCTTTGTACAGTTGGGTCCCATGGCGTGCTGTGTCCTGGTTCTGCTGGAGCCAATGTCACCTTGTGTCCTGGTGAAGTTGGATCCAGTGTCTCCTTGTGTCCTGGTGCTGCAGGATCCAGTCTCTCCTTATGTCCCAATGCAGCTGAATCCAGTCTCTCATTGTGCCCCATTGGAGTTGGACCCAGCGTTTCCTTGTGCCACAGTGAAGCTTGATGCAGTCTCTCCCTGTGTCTTAGTGCAGCTGGATCCCATGTCGCCTTGTGTCCTAGTGCAGCTGGATCACGTCTCTCCTTTTGTCCCAGTGCAGATGGATCCAGTCTCTCCCTGTGTCTTAGTACAGCTGGATCCCATGTCACCTTGTGTCCTGGTGCCGCTTGATCCAGTCTCTCTGTGTGTCCTGGTGCAGCTGGACCCAGTCTCTCCTTCTGTCCTGGTGCAGCTGGATCCAGTCTCTCCATGTCTCCCGGTGCAACTGGATCCAGTCTCTCCATGTGTCCTGGTGTAGCTGGATCCAGTCTCTCCCTGTGTCCTGGTGCAGCTGGATCCAGTCTCTCCTGTCCTGGTGCAGCTGGATCCAGTCTCTCCATGTGTCCTGGTGCAACTGGATCCAGTCTCTCCATGTGTCCTGGTGCAGCTGGATCCAGTCTCTCCCTGTGTCCTGGTGCAGCTGGATCCAGTCTCTCCTTCTGTCCTGGTGCAGCTGGATCCAGTCTTTCCTTCTGTCCCGGTGCAGCTGGATCCAGCCCCTCCTTATGTCCCAATGCAGCAGGATCCAGTCTCTCCCTGTGTCTTAGTACAGCTGGATCCCATGTCACATTGTGTCCTGGTGCTTCTGGATCCAGTCTCTCCATGTGTCCTGGTGCAGCTGGATCCAGTCTCTCCTTAAGTCCCAATACAGCTGGATCCAGTCTCTGCCTGTGCCCCAGTGAAGCTGGATGTAATCTTTCCCTGTGTCCTAATACAGCTGGATTAAGTGTCATCGTGTTCCCTAGTTCAGGAGGACTCCGTTTCTCCTTGTGTCTCGGTGCAGGAGGATCCTGTTCTCCTTGTGTCCTGGTCGAGTTCGATTATATGTCCCAGTACAGCTACATCCAGTCTTTCATCGTGTCCAGGTACAGCTGGATCTGGTATCACCTTGTCTGGATACAGTTTCACCAGGCCTCAGTATACATCTGGATCCAGTCTAGCATTGTGTCCAGTTACAGCTGGATCTGGGTGCAGTGTCACCAGGCCCCGGGTTTACATCTGGATCAAGTCCAGCATTGTGTCCATGTACACCTGGATCTGGTATCACCTTGTCTAGATCCAGTGTCACCAGAATCCAGTTTACATCTCGATCCAGTCTAGCATTATGTCCAGGTACCGCTGGATCCAGTGTCACCAGGCCCCAGCTTGCATCTGGATACAGTCTAGCATTGTGTCCAGGTACAGCTTGGTCTGGATCCAATGTCACCAGGCCCCAGCCTGCATCTGGATACAGTCTAGCATTGTGTCCAGGTACAGCTGGGTCTTGATCCAATGTCACCAGGCCCCAGATTACATCTGGATCAAGTCCAGCATTGTGTCCAGGTACAGCTGGATCTGGTATCAACTTGTCTGAATCCAGTGTCACCAGGCCCCAGCTTGCATCTGGATACAGTCTGGCATTGTGTACAGGGACAGCTGGGTCTGGATCCAATATTACCAGGGCCCAGTATGCATCTGGATACAGTCTAGCATTGTGTCCAGGTACATGTGGATCTTATATCACCTTGGCCCTCATTACAACTCAGGCGGTAAGGGGTTTACGGCGCCGTAAACAGCGCCGACCCTTACCGCCTGAGTACGAGGTCCCTTAGCGCCATGGCGGATTTAATACCTGCTTTTAGCAGGTGTTAAAATCCATGGCGCTAAGGGACCATGTTGTTAATTACGCCACCGTAATTTACGGTGGCGTAATTAACGCCTTCCCCACTCCCATTATGCCCTATGGGGCAAAAATGGGAATGGGGAAGGGTAAATGGGGATTGGGGACTTACCGCCCCGCCGACCTTGGAATGGGGCGGTAAGTCCGCCTACCACCATGGCGTAAACGTAGTTTACGCCATGGTGGTAAAGTCACGGCCCAGGCGGTAACTTACCGCCTGGGTCGTAATGAGGCCCCTTGTCTGGATCCAGTGTCACCAGATCCCAGTTTACATCTGGATCCAGTCTAGTATTGTTTCCAGATACAGCTGGGACTGATCCAGTGTCGCCAGGCCCCAGTTTGCATCTGGATACAGTCAAGCATTGTGTCCAGGTACAGGTGGATCTGGTATCACCTTGTCTGGATCCAGTGTCATCAGACCCCAGTTTACATCTGGATCCAGTCTAGCATTGTGTCCAGGTACAGCTGGGTCTGGATCCAGTGTCACCAGGCCCCAGTTTGCATCTGGATACAGTCAAGCATTGTGTCCAGGTACAGCTGTGTCTGGATCCAATGTCACCAGGCCCCAGTTTACATCTGGATCCAGTCTGGCGTTGTGTCCAGGTACAGATGGGTCTGGATCCAATGTCACCAGGCCCCAGTTTATATCTGGATCCAGTCTAGCATTGTGTCCAGGTACAGCTGGATGCAGTGTCACCAGGGCCCAGTTTACATCTGGATCCAGTCTAGCATTGTGTCCAGGTACAGCTGGATCTGGTATCACCTTGTCTGGATCCAGTGTCACCAGCCCCCAGTTTACATCTGGATCCAGTCTAGTATTGTCTCCAGATACAGCTGGGACTCGAACCAGTGTCACCAGGCCCCCGTTTACATCTGGAATCCAGTCTAGCATTGTGTCCAGGTACACCTGGATCCAGTGTCACCAGGCCCCAGTTTGCATCTGGAATCCAGTCTAACATTGTGTCCAGGTACAGCTGGGACTGGATCCAGTGTCGCCAGGCCCCCATTTACATCTGGAATCCAGTCTAACATTGTGTCCAGGTACAGCTGGGACTGGATCCAGTGTCGCCAGGCCCCCATTTACATCTGGAATCCAGCCTAGCAGTGTGTCCAGGTACACCTGGATCCAGTGTCACTAGGCCTCAGTTTGCATCTGGATACAGTCTATCATTGTGACCAGGTACAGCCGGGACTGGATCCAGTGTCACCAGGCCCCCGTTTACATCTGGAATCCAGTCTAGCATTGTGTCCAGTTACAGTTGGAACTGGATCCATTGTCACCAGGCCCTCATTTACATCTGGAATCCAGTCTAGCATTGTGTCCAGGTACACCTGGATCCAGTGTCACCAGGCCCCAGTTTGCATCTGGATACAGTCTATCATTGTGACCAGGTACAGCTGGGACTGGATCCAGTGTCGCCAGGCCCCCGTTTACATCTGGAATCCAGTCTAGCATTGTGTCCAGTTACAGTTGGAACTGGATCCATTGTCACCAGGCCCCCATTTACATCTGAAATCCAGTCTATTATTGTGTCCAGGTACACCTGGTTCCAGTGTCGCCAGGCCCCCGTTTACATCTGGAATCCAGTCTAGCATTGTGTCCAGTTACAGTTGGAACTGGATCCATTGTCACCAAGCCCCCATTTACATCTGGAATCCAGTCTAGCATTGTGTTCAGGTACATCTGGATCCAGTGTTGCCAGGCCCACGTTTACATCTGGAATCCAGTCTAGCATTGTGTCCAGGTACACCTGGATCTAGTGTCCCCAGGCCCCAGTTTGCATCTGGATACAGTCTAGCATTGTGTTCAGGTACACCTGGATCCAGTGTCGCCAGGCCCCCGTTTACATCTGGAATCCAGTCTAGCATTGTGTCCAGGTACACCTGGATCCAGTGTCACCAGGCCCCCGTTTACATCTGGAATCCAGTCTAGCATTGTGTCCAGGTACAGTTGGAACTGGATCCATTGTCACCAGGCCCCCATTTGCATCTGGAATCCAGTCTAGCATTGTGTCCAGTTACAGTTGGAACTGGATCCAGTGTCGCCAGGCCCCCGTTTACATCTGGAATCCAGTCTAGCATTGTGTCCAGGTACACCTGGATCCAGTGTCCCCAGGCCCCAGTTTGCATCTGGATACAGTCTAGCATTGTGTTCAGGTACACCTGGATCCAGTGTCGCCAGGCCCCTGTTTACATCTGGAATCAAGTCTAGCATTGTGTCCAGGTACACCTGGATCCAGTGTCGCCAGGCCCCCGTTTACATCTGGAATCCAGTCTAGCATTGTGTCCAGGTACAGTTGGAACTGGATCCATTGTCACCAGGCCCCCATTTGCATCTGGAATCCAGTCTAGCATTGTGTCCAGTTACAGTTGGAACTGGATTCAGTGTCGCCAGGCCCCCGTTTACATCTGGAATCCAGTCTAGCATTGTGTCCAGTTACAGTTGGAACTGGATCCAGTGTCGCCAGGCCCCCGTTTACATCTGGAATCTAGTCTAGCATTGTGTCCAGTTACAGTTGGAACTGGATCCAGTGTCGCCAGGCCCCCGTTTACATCTGGAATCCAGTCTAGCATTGTGTCCAGGTACACCTGGATCCAGTGTCCCCAGGCCCCAGTTTGCATCTGGATACAGTCTAGCATTGTGTTCAGGTACACCTGGATCCAGTGTCGCCAGGCCCCTGTTTACATCTGGAATCCAGTCTAGCATTGTGTCCAGGTACACCTGGATCCAGTGTCGCCAGGCCCCCGTTTACATCTGGAATCCAGTCTAGCATTGTGTCCAGGTACAGTTGGAACTGGATCTATTGTCACCAGGCCCCCATTTGCATCTGGAATCCAGTCTAGCATTGTGTCCAGTTACAGTTGGAACTGGATTCAGTGTCGCCAGGCCCCTGTTTACATCTGGAATCCAGTCTAGCATTGTGTCCAGTTACAGTTGGAACTGGATCCAGTGTCGCCAGGCCCCCGTTTACATCTGGAATCTAGTCTAGCATTGTGTCCAGTTACAGTTGGAACTGGATCCAGTGTCGCCAGGCCCCCGTTTACATCTGGAATCCAGTCTAGCATTGTGTCCAGGTACACCTGGATCCAGTGTCCCCAGGCCCCCGTTTGCATCTGGATACAGTCTAGCATTGTGTTCAGGTACAGCTGGATCCAGTGTCGCCAGGCCCACATTTGCATCTGGAATCCAGTCTAGCATTGTGTCCAGTTACAGTTGGAACTGGATCCAGTGTCGCCAGGCCCCCGTTTACATCTGGAATCCAGTCTAGCATTGTGTCCAGGTACACCTGGATCTAGTGTCCCCAGGCCCCAGTTTGCATCTGGATACAGTCTAGCATTGTGTTCAGGTACACCTGGATCCAGTGTTGCCAGGCCCCCGTTTACATCTGGAATCCAGTCTAGCATTGTGTCCAGGTACACCTGGATCCAGTGTCACCAGGCCCCCGTTTACATCTGGAATCCAGTCTAGCATTGTGTCCAGGTACAGTTGGAACTGGATCCATTGTCACCAGGCCCCCATTTGCATCTGGAATCCAGTCTAGCATTGTGTCCAGTTACAGTTGGAACTGGATCCAGTGTCGCCAGGCCCCCGTTTACATCTGGAATCCAGTCTAGCATTGTGTCCAGGTACACCTGGATCCAGTGTCCCCAGGCCCCAGTTTGCATCTGGATACAGTCTAGCATTGTGTTCAGGTACACCTGGATCCAGTGTCGCCAGGCCCCTGTTTACATCTGGAATCCAGTCTAGCATTGTGTCCAGGTACACCTGGATCCAGTGTCGCCAGGCCCCCGTTTACATCTGGAATCCAGTCTAGCATTGTGTCCAGGTACAGTTGGAACTGGATCCATTGTCACCAGGCCCCCGTTTGCATCTGGAATCCAGTCTAGCATTGTGTCCAGTTACAGTTGGAACTGGATTCAGTGTCGCCAGGCCCCCGTTTACATCTGGAATCCAGTCTAGCATTGTGTCCAGTTACAGTTGAAACTGGATCCAGTGTCGCCAGGCCCCCGTTTACATCTGGAATCTAGTCTAGCATTGTGTCCAGTTACAGTTGGAACTGGATCCAGTGTCGCCAGGCCCCCGTTTACATCTGGAATCCAGTCTAGCATTGTGTCCAGGTACACCTGGATCCAGTGTCCCCAGGCCCCAGTTTTCATCTGGATACAGTCTAGCATTGTGTTCAGGTACACCTGGATCCAGTGTCGCCAGGCCCCCGTTTACATCTGGAATCCAGTCTAGCATTGTGTCCAGGTACAGTTGGAACTGGATCCATTGTCACCAGGCCCCCATTTGCATCTGGAATCCAGTCTAGCATTGTGTCCAGTTACAGTTGGAACTGGATTCAGTGTCGCCAGGCCCCCGTTTACATCTGGAATCCAGTCTAGCATTGTGTCCAGTTACAGTTGGAACTGGATCCAGAGTCGCCAGGCCCCCGTTTACATCTGGAATCTAGTCTAGCATTGTGTCCAGTTACAGTTGGAACTGGATCCAGTGTCGCCAGGCCCCCGTTTACATCTGGAATCCAGTCTAGCATTGTGTCCAGGTACACCTGGATCCAGTGTCCCCAGGCCCCCGTTTGCATCTGGATACAGTCTAGCATTGTGTTCAGGTACACCTGGATCCAGTGTCGCCAGGCCCCCATTTGCATCTGGAATCCAGTCTAGCATTGTGTCCAGTTACAGTTGGAACTGGATCCAGTGTCGCCAGGCCCCCGTTTACATCTGGAATCCAGTCTAGCATTGTGTCCAGGTACACCTGGTTCCAGTGTCGCCAGGCCCCCGTTTACATCTGGAATCCAGTCTAGCATTGTGTCCAGGTACAGCTGGGTTTGGATCCCCTTATTTCACTCCAGTACCGGTTCAGACATCAGCCGCTTTATCACTCCTGGACGAATGCCGGATATCAGTGGTAGAGTTCCCAAATCTAATCCTCACTTAATTATGAAAGTAGGGGGATCCCCTCGCTGCTCTCTATCTGAGGAGAGATTATTAACCGCCTGCATCTGCGTGTTCATTGAATTCTCGTTGGCCCTTCTGTTTCTTTGCCCGAAACTAAATAAATGGAACTCTCAGAGCCATGTCAGCTTGTGTCCACCTATTCAGCAAAGAGGATTGAGCTGTGCCGGATCAAGGTGATTGGTTTTCCCTGCGGCGGCGGTGCCCTGGTATTGACCGAAATTAAGTGCCCGCCAAATCAGCCTGTATTTGGGAGGGATGGGAGAGAGGGTGGGTCTTCTTCCTGCCAGCTAGACAGAAGGGGCAGGCACTTAATCAGGGAATGCAAGGTTTATCTGTCCAAAATCTATTTTTAATCAATAGGGCAACCATCTACAAAACATCATACAGGATTACGGTGGGTCTCTTTACAAGCTTGGTGGTAAACTGCCAGCAAATCTGCCGATTTACCACAAGTTGAATTTACCATTTCTGCCACTCAGTTCTGCGGATTTAGCACAGGTTTGTGAGTGACAGCCTGGTGGGGTTAGTCCCCATTTTTGGAGTCCATAGGAATTCATGGAGTTTTTGTGCAGACTTACCGTGTCGGCAAATTTACAGTACAATAAATCGACTATATTTGGCGGGAAGGTGGAAGACACGCCTCCATTTTCTTGCTGGGAGTAAATCTTCTACCATACCACCCAACTCTTAGTATGGTGGTGCAGTAATGCGGCTGTGAAGTAGCGGTAACAGAATTACAACCGCTTTACTGCCATTACTGCAACAACAAACACACCACATAGAGCCTTACACAACAGCACACGACGGACTCTTACCGAATGCCACACCAAAAAGCTCAGCGAACAGGGTCAACCGAACTGAAGCTGTCAGCAGCACATCACAGATCCCTTGCTCTTTCTCCAAACTTTGTCCTACTAACACGCCCTAAACTACCCCCCCTTTCTTTCATATGTGCCAGTGCACCAGGGGACCACTACGGTGGTGATAGTGCGCGGTGCAAATACCCTTTAACATTAACAATTGTACCCGTAATGTGGCCCATTGTTTGTATTTTGGTTTATTTTTGGAAGACTCTTCCGCTCCACTCATTCTGGGGCTGGAGTTTGTTTAGAGAATTATACTGGTCCTACAATATGTTGGGAGGTCTGTTGATTTAGAGAAAAAAGAACATTGTTTACCACAACAATGGTTTGCAGAGCGACCCATAGAAAGGATGAAATCCTTTTGGACAACACCCCAATAGGCCTGCAACGTCAACTCACAAATTTACAACAATACATGATGGTAAACACTCTGGAAATTAACCAATCAAAAACTAAAATGATGGTTATTGAGAAATTTGCAAAAAAGAAAGCCACATTACCCCTAAAACTAGGCTCGACTACCATCGAGAAAGTCTCTAGTTTTAAATATCTTGGGATTATCTTAGATAGCTCGCAAAGAGAAAAAGCGATGAAAGAGGCATTATACGGAAAAACCACAAAATTAGCCACACAAGGAAAAGCTATCGATATCAAATTCGGCAGATTCTCAATCATCCCTGTATGAGATTTTTACAAAAAGAAAGTCATACCATCTCTGACATACGGTGTTGATGCAATGCCGAATCTCCCCCAAGACCTGTGGCAAAGCCTGGAAGCATCTTTTTGGAGAACAGTCCTAGGCCTCCCAAAAACCACTCCGATAACACTAATTAGACGCGAACTCACTCTTTCCTCATTAAAATCAACTATTGATTGTAACAGTGTCTTGCTGTACCGGAAATGTATACAGAAAGACGCCCCATAAACTTACAAGTTGATAAGCGAAGAAATTTGTCTCGGCACCTGTCAAATGCTCACTCGCTGGGAAACTAAAATCCTATCCATCCTGGACTCAGTCGTTTGCAGCACGGAGGATCTCATTAGCAACCCAGTCAGAGTCACCAAAAAAATCAAGGAACTGGACTGGATTAATACCACCGAAACTGCTACTCGATACAAACTTACTACTCATCTTCCAGTTTTCTGTAAAAAACTTGATTCTGTTCAACCATATTTGAAACTATTTCCAAACAGATCCGCGCAAAATTACTTCTTAAAAATCCGACTTAACCTTTTGGAAACAAATGAAATCTTAGCGATTAGACACCTATCCGCGACCAGTAGCTGCCGGCTCTGCAAATCTACCACGGCAAAGGAATCCATACGTCATCTTCTTCTGAACTGCCCTGCAACGACAGACATTCGCCGCATTTATTTGAAAGACATTTTCACAAACTTTACCCTGCAAGATGAAGAATCGTGCTGGAACAAACTGCTAGACGGTGACAAACAGTCATGGCAGCTCGCAACAATAAACATTATGAACCACATCTTCAACGTGCTTCTTCCGCTGCAGGCTCCACGTAATGTTCCACCAACTTGATCGGCAAATATGCAGGGCAGTTCTAGACGCTCTAGACGTTCTAGAAGTTTTAAGCTTCAGTACTTCGAAATCTTTGTTAAAAAATCTTTTAGATTAAATACAAAAAAAAAAAAAGAAAGGATGAAATGTGGTCCACCTGATTGGTGTTGGACCTCCTGCACTGTGACTGAGTCGAGAAATTAGACTCAGCCTAAAATGGGCATAGGCCTCACCGCTGTTTTCTGCTTAGATTCACAAGCTGGGGTTATTGAGCTGGAGTTCTTCAAGGCATTTAAAGGAAAGCAATGATAACGTTTACAGTGTTACACCAATGTGTGGCTGAGCCCTTTTTTGGAATTGAACGAGCTCCTTCTGGTTTCTGATCCCAATAAGTGGCTTATGTCACGACCTCCTTCGTGGATAAACCAGGGCACTGTGCCTACCCTTCGACTCACGCCGCTGGAGGCTGTCACCTCCTCTGGAGTAAGTTCACACACACACAGCAAGTCTTGTGCTTTACCATGGACTTCAATGGGCCTGACTCACCAAAAGCAAAGTCTTCTTATACCACCCCCGCTCCCAATCTGGCAACTCAAAAGGTTCAAAGCTGTGACAGTCAGAGGGAATCATACAGGGGTGCAACAGCTGTGGTGGCACCACTGAACCCCACTCCAAGCTAAGGGTGCTGCGAAGCTGAGCTTCAAATGGGTATTCAGCCAAACGTGTCTCAGGCTGAAAAACATGGTTACATGTTATGTATGTGTGTGCTGGTGTCCAGGAAACCTTACACAGGCATTAACAAAACTGAAAAGTAGTCTAATCTTCCATCACTAAGAACATACCAGATCAGCATAAGTGCCAGGCTATTATGTAAGTCTATGCAAAAAGAAAGAGCATACTCGTCCTTGACACTTCAATGGTTAAATCATGCAATTCAACACCACTTAATTGATACTGTTTGGTGGATTACCAAAATCAATTCCCTATTATATGCAAACACTTAAAATATTTTCTAACTCTCAAAGAAATGGATTTTGAATCCCAAAATTATCTGATGTTCAACAGATCTACAAAATGCCCAAATGTACTCGATTGATCACCCAAAGCTTAACAATGAATGAGAACCCGCATTAGAGTTCCCAAATGAAAATATTGAAGCACCGTCAGATAAAAAGGCCCTTCACAGCCCCATCAGAGAATTTTGTCTTATAAGTTGGAACCACTTTGCTTCTCTTGTCAGAAGTTCATCCATTTTATATTTCACTGTGGCATCGCCTGTTTCGCAGCAATCAAGCAGCCAGAGTTTCTATTTCACGGGATATCTACTCTGTATTAAGTCCTCTGCCCCGGCCAGGAGGTTTGGGAGATTGGAGATAGATATACCAATCTATGAACCGATTTCACCAATTGATGGTACAGCCGAATGCAGCAGGCGCCCATAGTGTTTACTGCGTCCGTGGAGCTCAGATTGAGCAAATACTGAAGTTTGCTGCTCGCTAGAACCCCCCCCCCCCACCCCCCGCGTCTCAAGCTGGTCAGTTTGCCAGTGAGTGGCTGCCCTTGGCAAATCGACCAGCAGGGGCATTCTGTTTTTACTGGGGGAGACCAACCTTTTAAACCCCTCTGCCCCATATTGCACCCCCCTACCGCTTATCATATGTTTATGGGAGTGCGTGGGAAAGTAAGTGGCAGCCTTTTCATTAGTAGACTTCACCCACCCGCAAATTCACCCAACTCAACTTGCACACCTCCCAGAATGCTTTGCTTCGTGAACTTTTGACTGTTCACACCCTCTGTGAATTGTGTGTGGGACGTTTACTCCCAGGAAAAATTCCTCTGGAGGAGAGTGTAGATGTCATTACTGGACCCCCACCCCAGCAAACAGGTGCTGCTGGGCTGGTGCGGCCCAGAGACCATCACTCAGGCTTTCTTCAGATTAAACAAGAGTGTGGGAGCCCCTCTACTGAGAACGGGCATGGGTCACATACCCTGTTCGATGGATGTTCTTCCACTCACGAAGGGGGTACAGCCATGATTCCGCTCACCCCGCCCTTCACAGAGGAGAAATATCCACCTGCCTTTCAATCTTTGGCCCATCCACTGGGGGAATCCAGCACCGAAGCCGCGACAATTCACCCGTGAAGGTTCTAAATAAAGAGCAGTTGGCAGCGTAGAGTGAGGACTTAATGTGCAACAGA
Organism: Ambystoma mexicanum; assembly: GCF_040938575.1. Lineage (NCBI taxonomy): Eukaryota > Metazoa > Chordata > Amphibia > Caudata > Ambystomatidae > Ambystoma > Ambystoma mexicanum. The sequence continues at coordinate 49,924,694 of NC_090923.1, forward strand.
TTTGCATTTTTGATCTAGCGCACGAAGGCCTCATGTAACCACCTTAATGCTTTTCCTCGCTCCGTGTGGCCGAGACATCCCTGGGTGCCAATGTGTGCATGTGATGACAGAGGACATGTCAACATGCAGCCTGGAGTTGTGGAAGGTGACTTTGAAAGCAAGTTCATAAAATGGCGGCTTCTGCACTCTTCCTGTCCTGACCGCCCACAATGCACTGGGAAAGTAAAGCGCCTGATTAGAATGCCCCAGAACCCTGAAAGTTCACATGAAAGAGAGCCTCGTGTGATGCGCCTTAATACAGCAGACCAGGACTATAAAGCGTAGTCCTGTGAACCCCCCTACCAGACCAGGCTTTCTGGATAAACTCTTAATTTCTAAATGGCTCCCACTGTATTCAAAGATGCTTTGTATGAATAGTCCAAAAACATGGACTGCCCACCTGGGGGAGATGATGTACATGGGGTGGGGAAGGGGCGGGTCGAGGCAATCTGTACACATTGGGCACAGAAAGGACTGCCAACATGGTGGGCAGTTTACAATCCCAGCATGGCTACAAGGACGGAATGCCAACATGGTGAGCAGTTTACAATCCCAGCATGGCTATAAGGATGGAATGCCAACATGGTGGGCAGTTTAGAACCCCAGGATGGCTACAGGGATGTAATGTCAACACGGTGGGCAGTCTACAATCCCAGCATGGCTACAGGGATGGAATACCAACACGGTGGGCAGTTTACAATCCCAGCATGGCTACAGGGAGGGAATGCCAACACGGTGGGCAGTTTACAATCCCAGCATGGCTACAGGGAGGGAATGCCAACACGGTGGGCAGTTTACAATCCCAGCCTGGCTATAAGGATGAAATGCCAACACGGTGGGCAGTTTACAATCCCAGCATGGCTACAAGGATGGAATGCCAACATGGTGGGCATCTTACAATCCCAGCATGGATACAGGGATTGAATGTCAATATGGTGGGCATTTTACAATCCCAGCAGGGCTACAAGGATGGAATGCCAGTATGGTGGGCAGCTTACAATCCCAGCAGGGCTACAAGGATGGAATGCCAACATGGTGGGCATCTTACAATCCCAGCATGGCTACAGGGATTGAATGTCAATATGGTGGGCATTTTACAATCCCAGCATGGCTACAAGGATGGAATGCCAGTATGGTGGGCATCTTACAATCCCAGCAGGGCTACAAGGATGGAATGCCAACATGGTGGGCATTTTACAATCACAGCATGGTTACGAGGATGGCATGCCAACATGGTGGACAGTTTACAATTCCAGCATGGCTACAGGGATGGACTGCCAACATGGTGGGCAGTTTACAATCCCAGCATGGCTACAGGGATGGAATGCCAACATGGTGGGAAGTTTACAATCCCAGCATGGCTACAGGGATGGAATGCCAATATGGTGGGCATCTTGCAATCCTAGCATGGCTACAGGGATGAAATGCCAACATGGTGGGAAGTTTACAATCCCAGCATGGCTACAGGGATTGAATGTCAATATGGTGGGCATTTTACAATCCCAGCCATGGTTACAAGGATAGAATGTCAACATGGTGGGTATCTTACAATCCTAGCATGGCTACAAGGATGGAACGCCAGTATGGTGGGCAGTTTACAATCCCAGCAGGGCTACAAGGATGGAATGCCAACATGGTGGGCATTTTACAATCCCAGCATGGTTACAAGGATGGCATGCCAACATGGTGGACAGTTTACAATTCCAGCATGGCTACAGGGATGGACTGCCAACATGGTGGGCAGTTTACAATCCCGGCATGGCTACAAGGATTGAATGTCAACATGGTGGGCATTTTACAATCCCAGCATGCCTACAAGGATGGAATGCCAGTATGGTAGGCATCTTAATATCCCAGCTTGGCTACAAGGATGGAATGCCAGTATGGTGGTCAGTTTACAATCCCAGTAGGGCTACAAGGATGGAATGCCAACATGGTGGGCATTTTACAATCCCAGCATGGCTACAGGGATGGAATGTCAACAGAGTGGGTATTTTACAATCCCAGCATGGCTACAAGGATGGAATGCCAGTATGGTGGGCAGTTTAAAATCCCAGTAGGGCTACAGGGATGGCATGCCAACAGAGTGGGTATTTTACAATCCCAGCATGGCTACAGGGATGGAATGTCAACAGAGTGGGTATTTTACAATCCCAGCATGGCTACAAGGATGGAATGCCAGTATGGTGGGCAGTTTAAAATCCCAGCAGGGCTACAAGGATAGAATGCCAACATGGTGTGCATTTTACAATCCCAGCAGGGCTACAAGGATGGAAGGCCAACATGGTGTGCATTTTACAATCCCAGCATGGCTACAGGGATGGAATGCCAACCTGGTGGGCAGTTTACAATCCCAGCATGGCTACAGGAATGGAATGTCAACACAGTGGGAAGTTTACAATCCCAGCATGGCTACAGGGATGGAATGCCAACATGGTGGGCAGTTTACAATCCCAGCATGGCTGCAGGAATGGAATGCCAACATAGTTTACAATCCCAGCATGGCTATAAGGATGGAATGCCAACATGGTGGGCAGCTTACAATCCCAGCCTTGCTATAAGGATGGAATGCCAACATGGTGGGCAGTTTACAATCCCAGCATGGCTACAAGGATGAAATGCCAACATGGTGGGAAGCTTACAATCCCAGCATGGCTACAAGGATTGAATGTCAACATGGTGGGCATCTTCCAATCCCAGCATGGCTACAAGGATGGAATGCCAGTATGGTGGGCAGTTTACATTCCCAGCAGGGCTACAAGGATGGAAAGCCAACATGGTGGGCATTTTACAATCTCAGCATGCCTACAGGGATGGCATGCCAACATGGTGGGCATCTTACAATCCCAGCATGGCTACAAGGATGGAGTGCCAGTATGGTGGGCATCTTACCATCCCAGCATGGCTACAAGGATGGAATGCCAGTATGGAGGGCAGTTTACAATCCCAGCAGGGCTACAAGGATGGAATGCCAGTATGGTGGGCATCTTCCAATCCCAGCATGGCTACAAGGATGGAATGCCAGTATGGTGGGTAGTTTACAATCCCAGCAGGGCTACAACGATGGAAAGCCAACATGGTGGGCATTTTACAATCTCAGCATGCCTACAGGGATGGCATGCCAACATGGTGGGCATCTTACAATCCCAGCATGGCTACAAGGATGGAGTGCCAGTATGGTGGGCATCTTACCATCCCAGCATGGCTACAAGGATGGACTGCCAAAATGGTGGGCAGTTTACAATCCCAGCATGGCTACAGGGATGGAATGCCAACATGGTGGGAAGTTTACAATCCCAGCATGGCTACAGGGATGGAATGCCAATATGGTGGGCATCTTACAATCCTAGCATGGCTACAGGGATGGAATGCCAACATGGTGGGCAGTTTACAATCCCAGCATGGCTATAAGGATGGAATGCCAACATGGTGGGCAGTTTACAATCCCAGCATGGCTACAAGGATGGAATGCCAGTATGGTGGGCATCTTACCATCCCAGCTTGGCTACAAGGATGGAATGCCAGTATGGTGGGCAGTTTACAATCCCAGCAGGGCGACAAGGATGGAATGCCAACATGGTTGGCATTTTACAATCCCAGCATGGCTACAGGGATGGCATGCCAACATAGTGGAAGGTTTACAATCCCAGCATGGCTACAGGGATGGAATGTCAACACAGTGGGTATTTTACAATCCCAGCATGGCTACAAGGATGGAATGCCAACATGGTGGGCAGCTTACAATCCCAGCAGGGCTACAAGGATGGAATGCCAACATGATGTGCATTTTACAATCCCAGCCTGGCTACAGGGATGGAATGTCAACATGGTGGGCAGTTTACAATCCCAGCATGGCTACATGAATGGAATGTCAAAACAGTGGGCAGTTTACAATCCCAGCATGGCTACAGGGATGGAATGCCAACATAGTGAATAGTTTACAATCTCAGCATGGCTACAGGGATGGAATGTCAACACAGTGGGTATTTTACAATCCCAGCATGGCTACAAGGATGGAATGCCAACATGGTGTGCATTTTACAATCCCAGCAGGGCTACAAGGATGGAATGCCAACATGGTGTGCATTTTACAATCCCAGCATGGCTACAGGGATGGAATGTCAACATGGTGGGCAGTTTACAATCCCAGCATGGCTACAGGAATTGAATGTAAACACAGTGGGCAGTTTACAATCCCAGCATGGCTACAAGGATGGAATACCAACATGGTGGGGAGTTTGCAATCCCAGTATGGCTACAGGAATGGAATGCCACCATAGTTTACAATCCCAGCAGGGCTACAAGGATGGAAATCCAACATAGTGGGCATTTTACAATCTCAGCATGCCTACAGGGATGGCATGCCAACATGGTGGTCATCTTGCAATCCCAGCATGGCTACAAGGATGGAGTGCCAGTATGGTGGGCATCTTACCATCCCAGCATGGCTACAAGGATGGAATGCCAGTATGGTCGGCAGTTTACAGTCCTAGCAGGGCTACAAGGATGGAATGCCAGTATGGTGGGCATCTTGCCATCCCAGCATGGCTACAAGGATGGAATGCCAGTATGGTGGGCAGTTTACAATCCCAGCAGGGCTACAAGGATGGAATGCCAACACGGTGGGCATTTTACAATCCCAGCATGGCTACAGGGATGGCATGCCAACATAGTGGACGGTTTACAATCCCAGCATGGCTACAGGGATGGAATGTCAACACAGTGGGTATTTTACAATCCCAGCATGGCTACAAGGATGGAATGCCAGTATGGTGGGCATCTTACCATCCCAGCATGGCTACAAGGATGGAATGCCAGTATGGTGGGCAGTTTACAATCCCAGCAGGGCTACAAGGATGGAATGCCAACATGGTTGGCATTTTACAATCCCAGCATGGCTACAGGGATGGCATGCCAACATAGTGGACAGTTTACAATCCCAGCATGGCTACAGGGATGGAATGTCAACACAGTGGGTATTTTACAATCCCAGCATGGCTACAAGGACGGAATGCCAACATGGTGGGCAGCTTACAATCCCAGCAGGGCTACAAGGATGGAATGCCAACATGATGGGCATTTTACAATCCCAGCATGGCTACAGGGATGGAATGTCAACATGGTGGGCAGTTTACAATCCCAGCATGGCTACATGAATGGAATGTCAACACAGTGGGCAGTTTACAATCCCAGCATGGCTACAGGGATGGAATGCCAACATAGTGAACAGTTTACAATCTCAGCATGGCTACAGGGATGGAATGTCCACACAGTGGGTATTTTACAATCCCAGCATGGCTACAAGGATGGAATGCCAACATGGTGTGCATTTTACAATCCCAGCAGGGCTACAAGGATGGAATGCCAACATGGTGTGCATTTTACAATCCCAGCATGGCTACAGGGATGGAATGTCAACATGGTGGGCAGTTTACAATCCCAGCATGGCTACAGGAATTGAATGTAAACACAGTGGGCAGTTTACAATCCCAGCATGGCTACAGGGATGGAATACCAACATGGTGGGGAGTTTACAATCCCAGTATGGCTACAGGAATGGAATGCCACCATAGTTTACAATCCCAGCAGGGCTACAAGGATGGAAAGCCAACATAGTGGGCATTTTACAATCTCAGCATGCCTACAGGGATGGCATGCCAACATGGTGGTCATCTTACAATCCCAGCATGGCTACAAGGATGGAGTGCCAGTATGGTGGGCATCTTACCATCCCAGCATGGCTACAAGGATGGAATGCCAGTATGGTCGGCAGTTTACAGTCCTAGCAGGGCTACAAGGATGGAATGCCAGTATGGTGGGCATCTTGCCATCCCAGCATGGCTACAAGGATGGAATGCCAGTATGGTGGGCAGTTTACAATCCCAGCAGGGCTACAAGGATGGAATGCCAACACGGTGGGCATTTTACAATCCCAGCATGGCTACAGGGATGGCATGCCAACATAGTGGACGGTTTACAATCCCAGCATGGCTACAGGGATGGAATGTCAACACAGTGGGTATTTTACAATCCCAGCATGGCTACAAGGATGGAATGCCAGTATGGTGGGCATCTTACCATCCCAGCATGGCTACAAGGATGGAATGCCAGTATGGTGGGCAGTTTACAATCCCAGCAGGGCTACAATGATGGAATGCCAACATGGTAGGCATTTTACAATCCCAGCATGGCTACAGGAATGGCATGCCAACATAGTGGACAGTTTACAATCCCAGCATGGCTACAGGGATGGAATGTCAACACAGTGGGTATTTTACAATCCCAGCATGGCTACAAGGATGGCATGCAAACATGGTGGGCATCTTACAATCCCAGCATGGCTACAAGGATGGAAGGCCGGTATGGTGGACATCTTACCATCCCAGCAGGGCTACAAGGATGGAATGCCAGTATGGTGGGTAGTTTACAATCACAGCATGGCTACAAGGATGGAATGCCAGTATGGTGGGCAGCTTACAATCCCAGCAGGGCTACAAGGATGGAATGCCAACGTGGTGTGCATTTTCCAATTCCAGCATGGCGACAAGGATGGCATGCCAACATGGTGGACAGTTTACAATCCCAGCATGGCTACAGGGATGGAATGTCAACATGGTGGGCAGTTTACAATCCCAGCATGGCTACAGGGATGGAATGTCAACACGGTGGGCAGTTTACAATCCCAGCATGGCTACAGGGAAGGAATGCCAACATGGTGGGCAGTTTACAATCCCAGCATGGCTACAGGGATGGAATGCCAACATGGTGGCCAGTTTAAAATCCCAGCATGGCTACAGGGATGGAATGCCAACATGGTGGGCAGCTTACAATCCCAGAATGGATATAAGGATGGAATGCCAACATGGTGGGCAGTTTACAATCCTAGCCTGGCTATAAGGATGTAATGCCAACATGGTGGGCATTTTACAATCCCAGCATGGCTACAAGGATGGAATGCCAGTATGGTCGGCAGTTTACAGTCCTAGCAGGGCTACAAGGATGGAATGCCAGTATGGTGGGCATCTTGCCATCCCAGCATGGCTACAAGGATGGAATGCCAGTATGGTGGGCAGTTTACAATCCCAGCAGGGCTACAAGGATGGAATGCCAACACGGTGGGCATTTTACAATCCCAGCATGGCTACAGGGATGGCATGCCAACATAGTGGACGGTTTACAATCCCAGCATGGCTACAGGGATGGAATGTCAACACAGTGGGTATTTTACAATCCCAGCATGGCTACAAGGATGGAATGCCAGTATGGTGGGCATCTTACCATCCCAGCATGGCTACAAGGATGGAATGCCAGTATGGTGGGCAGTTTACAATCCCAGCAGGGCTACAATGATGGAATGCCAACATGGTAGGCATTTTACAATCCCAGCATGGCTACAGGAATGGCATGCCAACATAGTGGACAGTTTACAATCCCAGCATGGCTACAGGGATGGAATGTCAACACAGTGGGTATTTTACAATCCCAGCATGGCTACAAGGATGGAATGCCAACGTGGTGTGCATTTTCCAATTCCAGCATGGCGACAAGGATGGTATGCCAACATGGTGGACAGTTTACAATCCCAGCATGGCTACAGGGATGGAATGTCAACATGGTGGGCAGTTTACAATCCCAGCATGGCTACAGGGATGGAATGTCAACACGGTGGGCAGTTTACAATCCCAGCATGGCTACAGGGAAGGAATGCCAACATGGTGGGCAGTTTACAATCCCAGCATGGCTACAGGGATGGAATGCCAACATGGTGGCCAGTTTAAAATCCCAGCATGGCTACAGGGATGGAATGCCAACATGGTGGGCAGCTTACAATCCCAGAATGGATATAAGGATGGAATGCCAACATGGTGGGCAGTTTACAATCCTAGCCTGGCTATAAGGATGTAATGCCAACATGGTGGCCAGTTTACAATCCCAGCATGGCTACAGGGATGGAATGCCAACATGCTGGGCAGTTTACAATCCCAGCATGGCTATAAGGATCGAATTCCAACATGGTGGGCAGTTTACAATCCCATCATGGCTACAAGGATGGAGTGCCAGTATGGTGGGCATCTTACCATCCCAGCATGGCTACAAGGATGGAATGCCAGTATGGTGGGCAGTTTACAGTCCTAGCAGGGCTACAAGGATGGAATGCCAATATGGTGGGCATCTTGCCATCCCAGCATGGCTACAAGGATGGAATGCCAGTATGGTGGGCAGTTTACAATCCCAGCAGGGCTACAAGGATGGAATGCCAACATGGTGGACATTTTACAATCCCAGCATGGCTACAGGGATGGCATGCCAACATAGTGGACGGTTTACAATCCCAGCATGGCTACAGGGATGGAATGTCAACACAGTGGGTATTTTACAATCCCAGCATGGCTACAAGGATGGCATGCCAACCTGGTGGGCATTTACAATCCCAGAATGGCTACAGGGATGGAAGGCCAGTATGGTGGGCATCTTACCATCCCAGCATGGCTACAAGGATGGAAGGCCAGTATGGTGGGCTGTTTACAATCCCAGCAGGGCTACAAGGATGGAATGCCAGTATGGTGGGTAGTTTACAATCACAGCATGGCTACAAGGATGGAATGCCAGTATGGTGGGCAGCTTACAATCCCAGCAGGGCTACAAGGATGGAATGCCAACATGGTGTGCATTTTACAATTCCAGCATGGCGACAAGGATGGCATGCCAACATGGTGGACAGTTTACAATCCCAGCATGGCTACAGGGATGGAAGGTCAACATGGTGGGCAGTTTACAATCCCAGCATGGCTACAGGGATGGAATGTCAACACGGTGGGCAGTTTACAATCCCAGCATGGCTACAGGGAAGGAATGCCAACATGGTGGGCAGTTTACAATCCCAGCATGGCTACAGGGATGGAATTCCAACATGGTGGCCAGTTTAAAATCCCAGCATGGCTACAGGGATGGAATGCCAACATGGTGGGCAGCTTACAATCCCAGAATGGATATAAGGATGGAATGCCAACATGGTGGGCAGTTTACAATCCCAGCCTGGCTATAAGGATGTAATGCCAACATGGTGGGCATTTTACAATCCCAGCATGGCTACAAGGATGGAATGCCAGTATGGTGGGCATCTTACCATCCCAGCATGGCTACAATGATGGAATGCCAGTATGGTGGGCAGTTTACAATCCCAGCAGGGCTACAAGGATGGAATGCCAACATGGTGGGCATTTTACAATCCCAGCATGGCTACAGGGATGGCATGCCAACATAGTGGACAGTTTACAATCCCAGCATGGCTACAGGGATGGAATGCCAACATGCTGGGCAGTTTACAATCCCAGCATGGCTATAAGGATGGAATTCCAACATGGTGGGCAGTTTACAATCCCATCATGGCTACAAGGATGGAATGCCAACATGGTGGGCAGTTTACAATCCCAGCATGGCTACAGGGATGGAATGCCAACATGGTGGGCAGTTTACAATCCCAGCATGGCTATAAGGATTGAATGCCAACATGGTGGGCAGCTTACACTCCCAGCCTGGCTATAAGGATGGAATGCCAACATGGTGGGCAGTTTACAATCCCAGCATGGCTACAAGGATGGAATGCCAACATGGTGGGCAGCTTACAATCCCAGCATGGCTACAAGGATTGAATGTCAACATGGTGGGCATTTTACAATCCCAGCATGGCTACAAGGATGGAATGCCAGTATGGTGGGCATCTTACCATCCCAGCATGCTACAAGGACGGGATGCCAAGCCAATCCCAGCATGGCTACAGTAATGGCATGCAAACATAGTGCACAGTTTACAATCCCAGCATGGCTACAGGGATGGAATGTCAACACAGTGGATATTTTACAATCCCAGCATGGCTACAAGGATGGAATGCCAGTATGGTGGGCATCTTACCATCCCAGCATGGCTACAAGAATGGAATGCCAGTATGGTGGGTAGTTTACAATCACAGCATGGCTACAATGATGGAATGCCAGTATGGTGGGCAGCTTACAATCCCAGCAGGGCTACAAGGATGGAATGCCAACATGGTGTGCATTTTACAATTCCAGCATGGCTACAAGGATGGCATACCAACATGGTGGACAGTTTACAATCCCAGCATGGCTACAGGGATGGAATGTCAACATGGTGGGCAGTTTACAATCTCAGCATGGCTACAGGGATAGAATGTCAACACGGTGGGCAGTTTACAATCCCAGCATGGCTACAGGGAAGGAATGGCAACACGGTGGGCAGTTTACAATCCCAGCATGGCTACAGGGATGGAATGCCAACATGGTGAGCAGTTTAAAATCCCAGCATGGCTACAGGGATGGAATGCCAACATGGTGGGCAGCTTACAATCCCAGAATGGCTATAAGGATGGAATGCCAACATGGTGGGCAGTTTACAATCCCAGCCTGGCTATAAGGATGTAATGCCAACATGGTGGGCATTTTAAAATCCCAGCATGGCTACAAGGATGGAATGTCAGTATGGTGGGCAGTTTACAATCCCAGCAGGGCTACAAGGATGGAATGCCAGTTTGATGGGCATCTTGCCATCCCAGCATGGCTACAAGGATGGAATGCCAGTATGGTGGGCAGTTTACAATCCCAGCAGGGCTACAAGGATGGAATGCCAACATGGTAGACAGTTTACAATCCCAGCATGGCTACAGGGATGGAATGTTCACACAGTGGGTATTTTACAATCCCAGCATAGCTACAAGGATGGCATGCCAACATGGTGGGCATCTTACAATCCCAGCATGGCTACAAGGATGGAATGCCAGTATGGTGGGCATCTTACCATACCAGCATTGCTACAAGGATAGAATGCCAGTATGGTGGGCAGTTTACAATCCCAGCAGGGCTACAAGGATGGAATGCCAGTATGGTGGGTAGTTTACAATCCCAGCAAGGCTACAAGCATGGAATGCCAGTATGCTGGGCAACTTACAATCCCAGCAGGGCTACAAGGATTTAATGCCAACATGGTGTGCATTTTACAATTCCAGCATGGCTACAAGGATGGCATGCCAACATGGTGGACAGTTTACAATCCTAGCATGGCTACAGGGATGGAATGTCAACATGGTGGGCAGTTTACAATCCCAGCATGGCTACAGGGATGGAATGTCAACATGGTGGGCAGTTTACAATCTCAGCATGGCTACAGGGATAGAATGTCAACACGGTGGGCAGTTTACAATCCCAGCATGGCTACAGGGAAGGAATGCCAACACGGTGGGCAGTTTACAATCCCAGCATGGCTACAGGGATGGAATGCCAACATGGTGAGCAGTTTAAAATCCCAGCATGGCTACAGGGATGGAATGCCAACATGGTGAGCAGTTTAAAATCCCAGCATGGCTACAGGGATGGAATGCCAACATGGTGGGCAGCTTACAATCCCAGAATGGCTATAAGGATGGAATGCCAACATGGTGGGCAGTTTACAATCCCAGCCTGGCTATAAGGATGTAATGCCAACATGGTGGGCATTTTAAAATCCCAGCATGGCTACAAGGATGGAATGTCAGTATGGTGGGCAGTTTACAATCCCAGCAGGGCTACAAGGATGGAATGCCAGTATGATGGGCATCTTGCCATCCCAGCATGGCTACAAGGATGGAATGCCAGTATGGTGGGCAGTTTACAATCCCAGCAGGGCTACAAGGATGGAATGCCAACATGGTAGACAGTTTACAATCTCAGCATGGCTACAGGCATAGAATGTCAACACGGTGGGCAGTTTACAATACCAGCATGGCTACAGGGAAGGAATGGCAACACGGTGGGCAGTTTACAATCCCAGCATGGCTACAGGGATGGAATGCCAACATGGTGAGCAGTTTAAAATCCCAGCATGGCTACAGGGATGGAATGCCAACATGGTGGGCAGCTTACAATCCCAGAATGGCTATAAGGATGGAATGCCAACATGGTGGGCAGTTTACAATCCCAGCCTGGCTATAAGGATGTAATGCCAACATGGTGGGCATTTTAAAATCCCAGCATGGCTACAAGGATGGAGTGTCAGTATGGTGGGCAGTTTACAATCCCAGCAGGGCTACAAGGATGGAATGCCAGTATGATGGGCATCTTGCCATCCCAGCATGGCTACAAGGATGGAATGCCAGTATGGTGGGCAGTTTACAATCCCAGCAGGGCTACAAGGATGGAATGCCAACATGGTAGACAGTTTACAATGCCAGCATGGCTACAGGGATGGAATGTTCAAACAGTGGGTATTTTACAATCCCAGCATAGCTACAAGGATGGCATGCCAACATGGTGGGCATCTTACAATCCCAGCATGGCTACAAGGATGGAATGCCAGTATGGTGGGCATCTTACCATACCAGCATTGCTACAAGGATAGAATGCCAGTATGGTGGGCAGTTTACAATCCCAGCAGGGCTACAAGGATGGAATGCCAGTATGGTGGGTAGTTTACAATCCCAGCAAGGCTACAAGCATGGAATGCCAGTATGCTGGGCAACTTACAATCCCAGCAGGGCTACAAGGATGGAATGCCAACATGGTGTGCATTTTACAATTCCAGCATGGCTACAAGGATGGCATGCCAACATGGTGGACAGTTTACAATCCTAGCATGGCTACAGGGATGGAATGTCAACATGGTGGGCAGTTTACAATCCCAGCATGGCTACAGGGATGGAATGTCAACATGGTGGGCAGTTTACAATCTCAGCATGGCTACAGGGATAGAATGTCAACACGGTGGGCAGTTTACAATCCCAGCATGGCTACAGGGAAGGAATGCCAACACGGTGGGCAGTTTACAATCCCAGCATGGCTACAGGGATGGAATGCCAACATGGTGAGCAGTTTAAAATCCCAGCATGGCTACAGGGATGGAATGCCAACATGGTGGGCAGCTTACAATCCCAGAATGGCTATAAGGATGGAATGCCAACATGGTGGGCAGTTTACAATCCCAGCCTGGCTATAAGGATGTAATGCCAACATGGTGGGCATTTTAAAATCCCAGCATGGCTACAAGGATGGAATGTCAGTATGGTGGGCAGTTTACAATCCCAGCAGGGCTACAAGGATGGAATGCCAGTATGATGGGCATCTTGCCATCCCAGCATGGCTACAAGGATGGAATGCCAGTATGGTGGGCAGTTTACAATCCCAGCAGGGCTACAAGGATGGAATGCCAACATGGTAGACAGTTTACAATCCCAGCATGGCTACAGGGATGGAATGTTCACACAGTGGGTATTTTACAATCCCAGCATAGCTACAAGGATGGCATGCCAACATGGTGGGCATCTTACAATCCCAGCATGGCTACAAGGATGGAATGCCAGTATGGTGGGCATCTTACCATACCAGCATTGCTACAAGGATAGAATGCCAGTATGGTGGGCAGTTTACAATCCCAGCAGGGCTACAAGGATGGAATGCCAGTATGGTGGGTAGTTTACAATCCCAGCAAGGCTACAAGCATGGAATGCCAGTATGCTGGGCAACTTACAATCCCAGCAGGGCTACAAGGATGGAATGCCAACATGGTGTGCATTATACAATTCCAGCATGGCTACAAGGATGGCATGCCAACATGGTGGACAGTTTACAATCCTAGCATGGCTACAGGGATGGAATGTCAACATGGTGGGCAGTTTACAATCCCAGCATGGCTACAGGGATGGAATGTCTACATGGTGGGCAGTTTACAATCCCAGCATGGCTACAGGGATGGAATACCAACATGGTGGGCAGTTTAAAATCCCAGCATGGCTACAGGGATGGAATGCCAACATGGTGGGCATCTTACAATCCCAGAATGGCTATAAGGATGGAATGCCAACATAGTGGGCAGTTTACAATCCCAGCCTGGCTATAAGGATGTAATGCCAACATGGTGGGCAGTTTACAATCCCAGCATGGCTACAAGGATGGAATGCCAATATGGTGGGCATCTCGCCATCCCAGCATGGCTACAAGGATGGAATGCCAGTATGGTGGGCAGTTTACAATCCCAGCATGACTACAAGGATTGAATGTCAACATGGTGGGCATCTTCCAATCCCAGCATGGCTACAAGGATGGAATAGCAGTATGGAGGGCAGTTTACAATCCCAGCAGGGCTACAAGGATGGAATGCCAACATGGTGGGCATTTTACAATCCCAGCATGCCTACAGGGATGTCATGCCAACATGGTGGACAGTTTACAATCCCAGCATGGCTACAGGGATGGAAAGTCAACACAGTGGGCAGTTTACAATCCCAGCATGGCTACTAGGATGGAATGCCAGTATGGTGGGCAGTTTACAATCCCAGCATGGCTACAAGGATGGAATGCCAACATGGTGGGTAGTTTACAATCCCAGCTTGGCTACAAGGATGGAAAGCCAGTATGGTGGGCATTTTACAATCCCAGCATGGCTACAAGGATGGAATGCCAACATGGTGGGCAGCTAACAAATCCCAGCCTGGCTACAAGGATTGAATGTCAACATGGTGGGCATCTTCCAATCCCAGCATGGCTACAAGGGTGGAATGCCAGTATGGTGGGCATCTTACAATCCCAGCAGGGCTACAATGATGGAATGCCAACATGGTGGGCATTTTACAATCCAAGCATGCCTACAGGGATGGCATGCCAACATGGTGGGCATTTTACAATCCCAGCATGGCTACAAGGATGGAATGCCAGTATGGTGGGCATTTTACCATCCCAGCATGGCTACAAGGATGGAATGCCAGTATGGTGGGCAGTTTACAATCCCAGCAGGGCTACAAGGATGGAATGCCAGTGTGGTGGGCATTTTACAATCCCAGCATGGCTACAAGGATGGAATGCTAACATGGATCACCAGCCAATGCAGATTTTGGTGCCAGAGGGGGGGTGAATAATAGGGCACCAGTGGGAGGCTATGGGGTGCTTAGGGGTGCCGGGGTGGGGAGCATGGTGGTATGTCAATATTGGGGTAGACTACCCAGATGGGGAGGGGAAGGGGTGCTGCTGACATAGTGGGAGCATACTTGCCTACATTGGAGAAACAAAATCCCGGAGAATGATGTCACCCCAGCCACGCCCACAATTCAACAAATCTTCCCCCTCTGGCCACTCCCACATATTAAAAATCAAAAAACATCTCTACCAAGAAACATAAATAAGTGCTAAGGAAGCAGGGCAGTTGTTCCCCAAAAGGAAACCTCCTTTAGTTGACGGTCCTCGTCTGCCTTTATGGACAGAGTGTAGAGGTTGGGAAGGCCCTGCCTGCCTCCCTATACATGCTGTCTGGCGGTGCCTGACTAGGGGCGGCGTCTCTTTCAGGTACTTCTGCTCTGGTTCCATTTGCCTTTAACTCCTCCTGCACCTTGGGGATTGGCACCTGTTTGGTGCTTGAATGGGGACCTTCTGGACATTGCAGGGGGTTTGGTGAGGCTCTCGCCGCCTCTCCTGCACATGCTATGCCGGTAGTGGGAGCCGTGCATGACTGTGGGCAGGGGCCTTCGGTTCTGCGAATTGGTTTCCCCCAGCCAAATGCAATTGGAGGGATTTGTTTCTGCAAGCACAGGGATGGCACGATGCAGCTCGTTTACAGTGGTGACTGGACAGCCAGAAAACCCAGAGTCTCCGGGCCAAACCCGGAGGTTAGGCAGGTATGGGCGAGCGGCAAGGTGGGCGGCCATCATGAGGTGTGGGTACGGTGCACTCCAACAGGTGGAAAAGGTGAGGTTGGACTAACAAGTTTGGGGGGCAGGACGGGCTCCTGTTATGGCGGGGGGCTAGGTAGAAGGTAGACTGCCTAGCTTGGGAGGGGTAGAAGATGGGGGACAGCCCAGATGAGGGGAGCACTCACCTCGGGGTGGCAAGGTGGACTGCTGCCATGGGGGCCACATGGTGGACTGCCAACGTGGAGAAGGGGATGAGGGAGGACTTCCCACATTTGGGGGTGGAGCAGGATGAACTGTCAACATCGTGTGTGGATGGACTGCCAATATGGGGGTGCGGGTCAAGACTGGCCGCTGGCCAGGGCTCAAGTCGAGGGTATGCGCGGCTGGACGGTGCCCTCCTTCCACCCTCCCACCAGGATATTTTAGAGGCTGTGTGTAAAACAAGACACTTTTACTTTTTTTGTTGTAATTATGATTTTAAGCGCGACCTGGCAATTCGACCACGTTGGCCAGGTTCACAGGTCTGGCATTTCAGCGCTCCCTATAACCTGGTGAAAAATAACGAACAGCTAAACGTGAAGGGTCACATTTCGGCACTGCACTCTCCAGGGAAAACATTGGCATTGAGTCTTGGGGTTTAAAACGTGCACACTAATTAACATTCTCAAACCCCATTAGAGGAAAATATCCACTCGTTTTTTTGTGTATGTTGATTTTATGAAAGGCAAATGCTCATTGGTCGTGTGCACCGTGTACGGTTATGCAAAGCCAATTGAATGGCATTTGGAAATGTCACCCTGATGTGCTAATTTCTGGTGAGGTTCATCCCATCGCGTATATTAATGAGCCACCCTGCTCCTGCCCCCACACACGTATTTTTGTTTAGGACTTGACCCCTGCTGCTGACATGGTGGACGACGGGACAGATTGTACTTCCAACAGTGAGGGGGGGGGGCATATTCATTGGATTCATGGTTGGCTGCCAACAAAGGGATGGGGTGCAGGTTCTCCTTACATGAGGGAGGAAAGGACCTCTGACACGGCTGGCGACAATGGAGGCACAACAGACGTGGGGAGGAGGGGGCAGGTTGTCCTGACGGAGTGGGCAGAAAAGGATGGGCTTCTCAGGTTCGCAGCAGGGCGGGTGGGGGTCTGTTGTGTGTTGCACGCAGTGGCGGTGGAGGCAGTCCCGCTCGGAGAAGCAGAGAAGAGGGGATAGGGGGGGGGGGGGGGTCAGCATTCCAGCAAGGTGGACGAGGGGTGCATTCCCAGCTGTGCTTTTGTGCGCGTGCCACAGAATGTTCACGCGCGCGATTGGAATCCGGAACCGAGGCGAGTTGCCCTCAGTGGCCGCTGACCTCTGCCCTCTGGCATGCCACCCCTCTTCTAAGGCTTTTGCTGACGCGCCTCCCACCCCCGCGCCTTCATTAGACTAACAGGTGGTGTTTGGCAGCCTTTGGCAATCTCATGGAACATGCGGACATGTGCGGCTTTTTACCGATGAGCCCAAGACCTTTTCGGTGCTCCATTTAAGCCCGTTGTGGGTATTTTTAAGTCCAACAAAAGGCATTTATTTAAGATTGGACTACCAGTGTTATAGCTCCTCAGAAGTTAATGGCATTTTTGTTTTCCTAGAACGGTTTCTGGCGTCCCTGCCCCTCCCCCATTCCACCTCTGCTCGTGGATAGGAAGCACTTCTGTTTGTCCTCAAATTAAAAACACGGTTTTCATAATGGAAGTTCTTTACTGCCACCATTTTAAGCGGAGTAGTATTTTCGCTTAAAAATTGGAATGTGTCCCACATTCTTAGGACTGGAATTGGCATCCTACAATAAAAGATTAATTGAGGCAGTGGCCACTGGCACGCGCCAAGCCATGGGTGCATAACTACACTAGTAAAGCGGTGGCCACTACCACGCGACAAGCCATGGGTGCATAACTACACTAGTAAAGTGGTGGCCACTGCCATGCACCAAGCCACGGGTGCATAACTGCACTAGTAAAGTGGTGGCCACTGCCATGCACCATGCCATGGGTGCATAACTACACTAGTAAAGCGGTGGCCACTGCCACGCGACAAGCCATGGGTGCATAACTACACTAGTAAAGTGGTGGCCACTGCCATGCACCAAGCCACGGGTGCATAACTGCACTAGTAAAGTGGTGGCCACTGCCATGCGCTAAGCCACAGGTGCATAACTACACTAGTAAAGCGGTGGCCACTGCCACGCGCCAAGCCACGGGTGCATAACTACACTAGTAAAGCGGTGGCCACTGCCACGCGCCAAGCCACGGGTGCATAACTACACTAGTAAAGCGGTGGCCACTTCCACGCGCCAAGCCATGGGTGCATAACTACACTAGTAAAGCGGTGGCCACTGCCACACGACAAGCCATGGGTGCATAACTACACTAGTAAAGTGGTGGCCGCTGCCATGCACCAAGCCACGGGTGCATAACTGCACTAGTAAAGCGGTGGCCTTTTCCACGTGCTAAGCCACGGGTGCATAACTACACTAGTAAAGCGGTGGCCACTGCCACGCACCATGCCATGGGTGCATAACTGCACTAGTAAAGTGGTGGCCACTGCCATGCGCTAAGCCACGGGTGCATAACTACACTAGTAAAGCGGTGGCCACTGCCACGTGCCAAGCCACGGGTGCATAACTGCACTAGTAAAGCGGTGGCCACTGCCATGCGCCAAGCCACGGGTGCATAACTGCACTAGTAAAGCGGTGACCACTGCCATGCACCATGCCATGGGTGCATAACTACAATAGTAAAAGCGGTGGCCTCTGGCAGGCACCACCCCACAAGTGCATAACTGCACTACTAAAGTGGTGGTCACAGCCACGTGCCAAGCCATGGGTGCATAACTACACTAGTAAAGCAGTGGCCACTGCCACGCGCCAAACCATGGGTGCTATCAATGCAGTAGTAAAGCGGTGGCCACTGCTACGCGGCAAGCCACATGTGCATAGCTACACTAGTAAAGTGGAAGCCACTGCCACACGCCAAGCCACGGGTGCTATCGCTGGCCTAATAAAGCATGGCCACTGCCATGCCCTAAGCCACGAGTGCATAACTACACTAGTAAAGTGGTCACCACTGCCACATGTCAAGCCATGGGTGCATAACTACGCTAGTAAATGCGGTGGCCACTGCCACACCTGTGGCTCTCTTTACTGAGTCCTTCTTTGCTCTTTGTCTCGTTGGGTTGAAACCTACACAGGGAGTGCCAGAGTTCTGGTCCTTGCTAGACTGGGTGCGTAACTGAAGAGGGCCAAGGGCAAACAGTGTACCCAGTTTTTCTTCAACGTGGAAAACAATTTTGATAGTTTACTCTTCAAAAGCCAATTGATCCTTTTCACAAAGCCATTAGCCTGAGGGGGGTAAATTGAGCACATTCGATGTTTATTCCCAATAGCGCTGTGACATGCTGAAATAGAGCTTTAAAGAAATGTGTGCCATTATCTGATCTCAATACTTGGCACATTCCCCATCGTGGAAACACCTCTCTGACCAGGAACCGTTCTGCACACTTTGCATCTAGGTGTGCACGTGGCCCTGCCTCCACCCACCTTGAAAAGGGGCAAACCACCACAATAAGGTTCCTATATCTATTGCACCTGTCCCCTATATCTGCATGATCCATATGCAGTTCACGGAATGGGCCGACGGGGTGAGGCAATGTACCTTTTAATGTCCTTAAAGTCAACCCTCTGCTGAAACTTTGGCATGTCGGACAGTGTATTGCTTTTTTCGAAATGCTCTCCTGGAGGTTTGGTACAACCAGTCCTTCTAAATATCTGCCACAATATGTTGTTGGGAGCGGTGGGGGGGGGAATGTAGTTGCTCAAATGCCACAGAGAGTAATTCTTGGGGCATCACCACCTTCCCAGAACTCTCCTGCCTCCACAATAAATCAGTGGGAGACTGTTTGCATCCCCTCCACAACTATAGCTCCTTTTCATCATCAGGCACTTTCCCTTGCAACTCTATAATCGAGTGGTCTTCAAACTTTTTTGTCCTGGGCCCCCCCTGAGCAAAATTTGGGCAGGCCGGGCCCCCCCAAACGCGCCAGATGAACTTTTGCGCGCCGTCACTGCACCCTACTCCCAGTACAGACGGTGGCCTCTCCCCACCCTGATCCCACCACTATCCCAGTGCTCCCGCCCATCCTACTCCCACCACAGTCCCATAACACAATCATACATGCATCCATACACATATTTAAATAAAAAATAAATCACCATAAATATACCTTCTTCAGCAGCCTGCGTGTGGTTGCTAAAATGCCCTGCTCCAGCTTGCTCTGCTCGTATGTGTGAGGAGACACAGTAGCACCCTCTCGCACATACATACATGCAGTGACCCAGCCAATATTTCCAATGCGCTATGCAAGGCTGGCGAAGCAAAACGCCCCCAGCGTTACATTGCTCAGTGATCATGTGCGGCTGGGTAACTGAACTGTCAAAGGCAAACAGTGTTTCCCTTTGACAGTTCAGCCAGCCCAGGAGCACTCCTGTTTCACTGGGCTGGCTCCTCCATAATGGGTGAGGGGGCCAGTGGGTGGACGCCCCCTCACCCGTTATGGATGAGCCACCAGACTTGGACTGGCCTAAAGGGCAATAGGGCGATGACCGTACCAAAATTGCAAAATGCTAGTGTAGGCCAGTCAAAAAGGACCACTTTTTTGGCCAACGTGGGCCAGTTTGAGGAGTTACTTCACTATTCAGCTGGTAGTTTTGACCATTATTGCTGAATAAACATTCTTTAAATATCACAATTTGTTTACATTTGAACAAAAAACACCCCCTTGGGTACTATTCAAACAGTCAGTGACTAAAGGACTGAATATCCATTTGCAACTGCTGACCACTTTTTCATTGGTGCCTAAGGCTGTTTTATGGTCCAGTCTGACCATGTGCGCTGCCCCAGCCCATTTTCTCCAATCTAAAAAAAAAAGGTGTTTTTTTTTCTTTTTTCCTCACACATTTCATGCTGGGCTCTCGCACCCCCCTGCAATGCGGCTGCGCCCCCCTGGGGGGGGCGCGCCCACAGTTTGAAGACCTCTGCTATAATCTGTGATATCGGCAGTGCTGTGTATGGACCTGTGGGCTTGCTTTCTACAGGGGTGGTCACTAAACAGTCTATAAACATTGTATCTAGGAGATAGGCTACCAACTTGGATGCCTGGTCTGCAGCCACATTGCCCTTAGAGATTTCATCCGTGGCATTAGTATGGGCAGCGCATTTGACTGCGACAGTGGAGGGCCATGATAAGGCTTCAATCAGTTCTTCCAACATCCTTGCACGCTGCACCAGAGAGCCAGCTGCCCACAGAAACCCTCTCCTCTTCCACCGAGACAGAGCCACATGCATTGTTGTCGTGACATATGCTGAGTCTGAGTAGATGGTGACCCACTGCCCTTGAGAGGCAGATAAGTTCCGCTGCCTGAGTTGAATAGTGCATAGGTAATCTTTTCATGATCAAAACGTTATGCCTCCCCCCCTTTACAATGCACCACTGCCACCCTGTATGCCTTCATCCCATCTCCTGGTCATTTGTTGATGACCCATCAACATATAGTATCTCTCCTTCTGTCAATGCACTGTTGCTAGCTATACATGTACCCACTTCTTCACCCTCGTATGTAGCACAGTCATGTGTTTTCAGGTCATCATCAGTGGATGCATCTGTCAAAAATGTGTTGGGATTCACTGTCCTACACCTTACTATATGATTATGAGGTTTGCATATTATAATATCATATGAAGAGGATTTCTGAGTTGTCAAGGTTGATTTAGACCTTTCCAAAATGGCGAATAGTGAATGTTCGACAAACAAGGTAACAGAGCACTCCATGACAATCGTGGAACTTTTCTGTATTGCAAATGTAGCCACTGCGAGTGCTTGTTCGCACGCAAACTGTCTCTGCATGACTCAGTCGAGTGTCCCACTATAATAAGCCAATGGCTTGTTGCCCATTGTGCTCTTTTGGGTCAATACATACTCCTGTCATGAGCCGTCAATCAGAGTGGGAAAATAAATACAACTCTGGTGTATAATCCAGAGTTGCTAAAACAAGGGCCGTGCAAATAGCTTCTTTTAAGTCCTCAAATTGTCTATTAATTTCTTCAGTCAATTCCATTTTACCTTTTTTGTCTTTTGTCCTTCTCTGAGATTTTTTAACAGCGGCCTTGTGTAGGATGCATAGTCTAGGATCCATGCCCTATAATAATTACATAAGCTCAAAAACTGATGCATTTCCTTGACAGTACTGGGCCTAGTAATGACACTTACTGCTGCCACCCTATCTGGTAATATTTTCTTCCTGTTTGCAGAAATAAATTGTCCCAAGAATAGTACCTCCTGTTGTCAGTATTGTAGCTTCTTTATATCTGCCTTGAATCCTTTGTGAGCCAGCAATTACCATAATGCAATGGAACCCCTCCTGTACTGCTGCTCATTTTCACTACATACCAGCAGATCATCCACATACTGTATGATTTTGCTAGGCACCTGAATATTTCCCAAGTCGGCATGCAGTACTCTATTTAAACTACTTGGACTTTCACAGTACCCTTGAGGCAATCTGGTGTGGTCGAAGCTCTATTGACCATGTGTAAATGCAGTGAGATACCATGAATCAGGGTGGAGTGGGATTGAGAAGAACGCATTCTTCAGATCCACCACTGTGAAGTATGTTGCTGTCTTGGGAATGCTACATAGGTTTGTCGCCAGATTTGGAACTACTGGAAACTCCTTCTAAACCACATCATTAAGAGGATGTAGATCCTGGATCATCCTCCAACTACTGCCTGTTGCTTTCTTCACTGAGTATATGGCTGTATTACACTGGGACGTGGATTGCGCAACGATCCCTGGCTCTAATAGAGCCTGAATAGTGCGTTTTATCCCTTCCTCTGCTTCCCTTGACAACAGATTCTGCCACACCCTCGGGAGCACTTCTCCTGACTTCAACGTAATCTGTACTGGGGTCACATCTCTCAGTAACCCAACATCATGTGGATTAACATTACATAATTGTGCTGGCACATATTGCATGTCCTCCTCAAAAAATAAAGACGGGGTCACCACTGCCATCAGGGGGGCACTGTACCTTCCTATACTGCACCATGACATCACAGGGGATGCAGATTTCCGGAATGATCTCCCCATTTTGCTCACTGTCCTCAAGTAACTCCTCCTCAGTCATTTCCTTCAATTGTACTGTCGGGTCTACACATAGTACCGTGCGCCACTCGCACCTGTCCTGATCTGTTCCAATCAGGACAACTTTTTTATCTGACACTACTTGTCCTTGAAAATCTAATGACAATATTGTCCCTGCCATCATCTCGGGGGGCACCATCGGTCAGAAAATAAAATCAGTAGGCACTCGCCAAGATTTTGTCACAATTTGTGGCACTTCTTTCACTAATACCTTGATACCATAGACAAAAATGTCTGGGACCACAGGAATCCCATGGACTACTGACTCCCTTGCCATTGCATTGATTGTTACCATTGCTCGAGCTACACACATCCCTGGAGTGGGACACACCACCCCTTGATCTGTGAATGATATAGTTGCATTTAGTTTACTGTGCAGATCTCTACCTAACAAGTTAACAGGGGAACTCTCTGAATATAACAGGGGGGCTCATTGTACATTCCCTCCGATGTTTATATCCAGCTTCTCAGTGTATGGAACCATAGAAATAGCCCCAGAAAATCCCTGCGTACCTAGAGTTTTACCTGTTAATGGAAAGTTCCACTCCATAATGCATGATTTAGTTGCACCTGAATCTAACATTAATATAAATTGCCTGATTCTTATTTCCACCTCTGCCAAGGGCTCCTCTTCAGGGTGTGTGGTTGTCAATAGGATTGGATATGCAATTCCCCTCTGTGGGCTGTCCTAATCAGAATATGTATTTGTCCCGGGGAATGAAAAAGAGCCTCCCCTGTCATCGTAATTCCTTGGAATGGGGTACCCGTTTCCCCTGCAATCCTGCTGAACTGTGTTCCCTCAACCTGCTGCAGTTGTTGCCCTTGCCTGTCATCCCCATAAGGGAACTTATTTTTACCCCCTCGCCAAAATTGCGGGTGTCCCATTCCTTGAGGCCCTTGGAATCCCTGCACTGGAAGTAATGGCCCATAATTAAAAATCCCATCCCAGGCCTGTTCCTGCATTCCCATGTGATATGCCCCATCTCCAGCAATGCCAGCACTGTGCAGTTCCCAATCCACCTCCCTGGGGCCCTATCCCCAAAGCCTCCTGCCCTTGCTCCTTGAAATCCTCCTCTTCCCCTTGGTCCTCCATCATACTGCCACTGTGGGTTGGGGTACTGTCTCCCCCAATCCCATTGTCCCTGTCCTTCTTCGGCCCATAGTGCCGCAATTGTGGCTTTTACAATTTGTAGAGTATCTCCTGTCATTTACCCCTGAGATGGTGCCGTCACCGGTGCTTGGCGACAACCTTATTTAGTTCCTTTTCCACTAGTTTTTCCTCATCTGTCTGCACTTCTGGGTGGTCTCCCTGTCCCATCCTTGATTCTCTTACAATGGTGGACTATTTACCTCCGCTCACCCTTTGTCTACAACTCCCACAATTGTATCTAGTGCATTCGGGGCCTCATTTGGTAGTCCCCTCTTTACGATAAAATAGAAAAATGGTACTGAATGCTCCCATTGCCTTCCTATC
This sequence comes from Ambystoma mexicanum, assembly GCF_040938575.1. Taxonomy (NCBI): domain Eukaryota; kingdom Metazoa; phylum Chordata; class Amphibia; order Caudata; family Ambystomatidae; genus Ambystoma; species Ambystoma mexicanum. The sequence goes on from NC_090923.1 coordinate 49,949,111, forward strand.
TCAACTCTCCACATTTCCTGTAATTTAAGAATAAACCTAACGGAGTCCTCATCATCACCCATTGTGCACTGCATTAAAGAATGTAAGTCACGGTTATATGGGTACATCTTTCATAGGGCATCCCATATCCTTACTTCATTAAAGGCTGCTCCATCATGTTCGTTATCTGCAAGACTTACCCCAGCCCTTGCCCTTATGTCCCCAGCCTGGTCCCCAACTATGGCGACCAGTAAACTCTTAATGTCTCCTAGTGCTAAACTACCCCTACTGTTTGTTTTTCAAATTCATAGATCCATTTACTGGCTCCGGCTTTAAGCTAGTGGAGAGCTTTAATCAAATTCTTTTCGTCCATTTGATGCCATGGCGCATACTGCGTTATCCCTACTCCTTTATATATTAGAGGCATCTCCATGTCTATTTTATCTTCTGCCACTTTTGTGTTTTTCTGATCTTGTACTACCACAATTAAATCTGGTCTATTTCTTGGTCTATACCTCTTGTGGCAGGGATGGGTTTATCACTGCCTCCTTTCCTTGATCTTTCTTGACTTGCCTCTTCATTATTTCTGCCGCCTTGATCTTCCCGTTCATTTTCCCTTGCTAGTTCGACTTCTTGTCCCAGGACCGTCCATACCCTCTCCCCCATCATCTTTTTCGACACAAAATGTTATTATTGTCCCAGCGTTGAATCTAACCAAAACATCTCCTGACTTCCAATCCCCTATTTTCTGCACAGGTACCCTTATTTCTGGTGGTACTTCTTCAGGTTCTTGTAACCTGACCAACCTTTCCCGCAACGCTCTTAACTCGTTTATATCTGCTTGTGGACCCCCTGGGTACACTGATGCTACGGGCATGTCAGTGCTTGTGGATGGGTAAATGGAGGTCGAGGTGCAAAACATCTTGATCCCCCAACCCTGTTGCTGATCCTGATAATCCGGTTGTGGACAATTTATCTACCACTGGAGGCTTATAGACTGGATTTGCATACCCTACTATAGGTTTAGGCATTACAGGGTATATCCCCTTGCACTGGATCTCTTTTTCTTCTTCCTAATCTTCCATATCCCCAAATAATCACCAGAGATCTAAAATCTCTTTTCTTTTTTGTAATTTCTTCCCCTTATATTTTGCTGCTAAAAAGATGGACATTTTTTCTAGCGTGCTTCTGTTATGGGAGCCCTGCTCTGGCCAGGAGCAGGACATCCCCCCCGCTTCCTTTGTTTCCAATACCCATTGTTTATGATATTTATCTATCCTGTCACAATACAGTGGCAGTGCCCTATGCATGTCTTATTTGGGTTTCTTCCCCCATAATGTTGCGTGCGTCCCCAATGCTTCACTTCGGCCTTACTGCTATTCTGCGCACGCTGCTGCTTGTTACACAAAAATACAGATCAACCCACTTTCTCCCACAGCCTCTTTAGTAGTTTCCACTTTGTTTTCTCTCTCTCTCTCTCTCTCTCTCTCTCTCTCTCTCTCTCTCTCTCTCTCTCTCTCTCTCTCTCTCTCTCACACACACACACACACACACCCCCCTCCCCCCGTGACTTATCCACCTTCCTTCCCTTTTAACTACAAAAGACAGCAAGAGAAAATATAAAAAAAGAATTGCCTAAAATCTAGGCCCATTCCTTATACTTAGCCACTACTTTTTTCCCCTTATATCCTCGTAGTACCACCTTCTCAGCTTTTTTTACATCCTGAGGATCCCATTACTTTCATCGTCATAAAAGAATTCCATGTGACACTACCTTCTCAATCTATTATCGCTGAGGATCCCTTACCTCTCAATCTTTACACGCTGAGACTCCCTTTCTTCTTAGTCTTTATACTCTGAGGCACCCTTTCTTTTCAGTCTTTATGCGCTAAGACTCCCTTTTTCAATTATAAAAAGTAGAAAAACTTAAATAGGCGACAATTTCAACACATAACCCACTTCCTATTCAATCTATACCTAAACACATCACCTGAAATCCTATCCAATCTATACCATAACACATCACCAAAGGTCCTATTCAATTTATATCATTGACCTCTTACTTCATCCATTCACACCAACATACTGTCACACACATGTCCCTTTGTTGTTATCTCAAGAAACTACTCACATGTGCTTGTTCACCCAAGTTTCCTCTGTTACGAGGTTCGAATACTGGCCTGTCTTTCTCTCTGGAGCCACGCCTCGCATCAGTGAGCAGAGAGGATTTCTTTTAAAATGTCTCCTTCTAAAAACCGCTCAGGAAACATGTGTTTTTTTATTCTGGGGACCGGTCACTGTAGATGGGTGTGACTCCTTCCTGGTGACTAGGCCTGGGCCTTCGCAAAGTACAGGGGAAAATTGGGATCACGTCGGGGTCACCGCTTGTAAGGGTGTCCCTAATTATTCTGACACCAGGATAAACACACCCCTCTATGGAAATAAGGCAAAAAGTCTATCTTGTAAGGATAACCAGTTTAATCTTACAAAACTTAGGATGGCAGCAAAGGACTATGCCGCCTGAACGGTCTTCTGTCCCTCTCCCGTTCCTTCCTGCCAAAGTGGTGTGCGGCAGGAGTTTATATAGGCCTAACTTGCTGTAGTGGCGTCACTGGATATGGACCATGGCTTCATCCCAATCTGTCCTTCTTCCGTACTAGGGGTGCTCCAAAGCCTTCTTTTCTTCATGGTCAGCGGTTCTGTCAGAACATGCTGTTCTACATTTTGCTAGCTCATTCAAAAACACCCTGCAGATCTGCAGACTTTTTCAAACCTTGAGGCCTAGCCCAAGGGAAAAACTAAAAAATGTTATAACTCATTTTCATTCATTCTGTCCATATTTCACTCCTCCTGCTAACGTTATCAAGGCCCTGCAGTCTCATTCACACCTTATTTTTGGACTCTGTCCCATTCTGCATTTTGTTGCACTGAACATGTAAATCCCATTTTTAGCCTGCACAGACCCTTGATGGACAGTAGACAGCTGGTGAGTCAATTTGTGTGCTGCCATTGCTAGCGTAAGCACCTGTAGTCCATTTTTAGAATCTCACAGGCCACATGCTTCTGGGAAGTAGGGGGGGTGTTTGACTTATATACCGCACTAATATTTTACAATGCCTAGGATTTGACTTTACAAATCTATCCAGCAAATAGTTAACTGTGCTTTATATTTAAACAATAACTGCCTTGTTCAGTGCCTGTCCATGTCTGTGTATGTGATTATATTTGCATGGGAGAGCCTTCCTAGTGCCCCTCCTCTCCTTAGTCCATTATAGCACCTAAAAGAGGTCTTGCCTAACTCTAAAGTGCTTGGGGTGCAGGAGAACCCTGGTTCCTTCCCATCATTGTCCAAATGAGTATTCTGTATGACTCTGTCAATGTTCTTCTGCTTCTCAGTACCTTCATAGTACAAATCCTGTTTAGACTGAGTGTTTATATTAAACGTGTCTAATCTTGCAGGAAGAAGAGAAGGAGTATCATAATAGAACACAATAGTACTGTCAGCCGGAACCTCGACAGATATTAAGGGTCTTATAGTTTTTAGGGAAGGAAGATTAGGGAGTTCCATCATGGACGAGGAGTCCTTGCCCCCATAGGGGGAGTTTGTCTCTCCTATGAGGTCCTCCTACTTTTTACCACCCATACAGGGACTATTAGGTAGTGGCCTCGCCTCCTTAGCCTTACAGGGATAGGCTCAACTCCAGAGGGACAAGCAATGTGCCCCCATGAATCGTTGAGGTAGCTATGAGGTTAAGCCCATGTTAAGAATGGGGGTTGATAACTGTTCTGTTGGCCACTTCATAAGACATTAACTTTGTAGACTAGGGTGTTCCTAGGGGACAAGGGCCCTCATTACGAACCTGGCGGAGAGGGGTTTACGCCAGCGTAATGCATGGCGTACCTCTCCGCCAGATTACGACTTCCCGTAGCGCCATGGTGGTTTTTTCGCCTGGTTTTTCCGGGCGGAAAAATCCATGGCGCTACGGGACCTGTTGTTAATTACGCCACCGTAATTTACGGTGGCGTAATTAACGCCTTCCCCACTCCCATTATACCCTATGGGGCAAAAATGGGAATGGGGAAGGGTAAATGGGGATTGGGGACTTACCGCCCCGCCAAGGTCGGAATGGGGCGGTAAGTCTGCCAACCCCCATGGCGGAGTTGGCAGCTATGCGCCATGGACCATGGTGCAAATTGCACCATGGTCCTCCGCCAGGGTCGTAATGAGGGCCAAGGACTCTTAAGAGTAAGGCACAAACTGTATCTCTGGACACTCATCCTTGAAGATGTTGGACACTTGGAGATGAACAATCCCCACTTTCTTTACCCCTGACCCAGTTTGGTGTAGGAGCATGCTTTTTATTTCTAGCTATTTCCCTAGTCCCTGTAAGCTTTTGTCCACTCCCCTCCTTGACAAAATATTGAATAAGATATTTTTTAAATCACAGTTGTTTGGGGTAAGTGTGTCCTGATTCGGCCTACCATAGTTATTAATCCAAGGTGGGCAGTCTGGTACCTCCTATTTTACTTTTTCAAATATCCCTATGAGGAAGAGGGACAAATAACATCAATGGGGGTTCGTGGCTGTTTTGCATAAAATCAAAGGGCCTTTTGAGAACATGAGAATAACCAGCAATCTCTATATTTGACAATTATGCCCTATGATAAAAGGGGTGTATACTTGAAATCACTGAGTACATAATGCACCCAGGTCTTGGTGTTTATTTTATTTTTCACAACCTTCACCCGAACAGCAGTGTTTGTAATGGTGAACCACATATTCTCATTTGGACCACCTCGAAATGTTGCTGCAAAAATAAAATGGCTGCAGCATCTGCCAATCCATTATGGTGGAGGGTTGTCTTGGTTTTCATTCTGGAGATAATAAACCTGGATCCTCTCGAATTGTACAACAAGAGGGGGCCTGAGAGTGGAAGCAATGAAAGCTGCCCTTACAGAATTCTATATGTTGCTGAACTTCAATGTCTCTTTGCCTGGGATGAGTATGTGTCCATCCTCCAGTAAGAGGTGAAATGATAGGAAGCGTTTGTTCAAGGTTACTGGAGGATGGGTATTCCCACATGACATGTAGCCATATTGGCTGCATAGGGATGAAATGGCAGCATCTGTGAACGTGATGGCTGGAAAGCCATCTACCAATCATATACGCTGTCAATTACTTGGTAAGAGCCATTAGGGAATGGGGAGAGCATCATGTGGGTCACATTCCTCTGCACGAGGCCACAGACAATGGCATGCTTGTTTTGACCGCATTAGGCATTATTTGTGAGGCATGGGTTAGAGCGCCATTCACAGCAAGCTCTGGGCACACTTGCACTCCTTAGTGCAACTTAGAAACAACCAGGAATCGGTTGGCAATCTTTGAATCGTTGATAGCCATTGGAAATTGATCTGGGCAGCCAATATTCCATTAATTGTATAGCGCCTTTGTCATCACAAAAGAGGGGCCAATTGTAAGCCTTGGTTCCACTTGCAAAAATGTACAGTTGCTTGACCTGGTGCAAGGCGTCCATGCCATCCAGTTATTAGCCTTCGATCTAAAAACTGGGGTTTAGCACAGGCAGGTGGGTTGCTTGGGATATTGTTAACTATTCCTACATTAAATTAGGCCAGTGTCCATAGAGTGGCTGAAAAATAAAATCCAGATAGGTTTTTAGTTTATTGACAATGAATATTTAAAGAAAAGGACCCATTTAATAGGAATGGCTTCTCCCAAAAAACATACAGCTTTGGTTGTTAGTGGGTCCCTGAGCTTAGGCCAAATTGCAAGGAGTGGGATATGGCTGCAAGTCGCTCGGTCTGGCTAATTGGAGAGCTCAGTCATAAATACAGGGCTTCTGCTCAGGCGGTAGACGGGGACGGGGACGGGCAAAGGAGCTCATGGAACAGATGCATATTGCTGGATGCTGGGATTGAAACTTCTATCCAGCACCTTATCCAAGGACCGATCCCAGCATTGCACCACTTCGCCTTGACAAAGACCCATTGGTCGAAACACGTGTTGGCTTGTTTTCATGCAAATGGCAATACTGTTGCCTTCAAGATCCTGGCAATCCAATGCCAATTAAAAACAAGATTATGAGCACCAAATAGTTTCCAGACTGATTAATTGCCCAACATTAAGGCACCACTGAAATAAGTGATGGAATACTCCTCCAGCGCCAATATCGCCAGGGATCCAACACAAGTTTCTGCTTTTGCTGGAGCCCTTCGAGCTGTCACTCCCCACGGGATATACACAAGTGTTATCACCTCATTGCCTTCGATCACTGGTTCCTCCGCATCAGCCACTTGCTGACAAAGTAGGACGTATAGCTATTCATGGGCATTTAGTGTTTTTAAGATCCCTGCTTGCTGTCTGTCTTGTGATAATCAGCGGCTATAAGCCTTATCTTTGTCGCCATTGTAATCTATGCCCCCGAAGAGTGCCTCTGACTGTTTTCACTCTAAGCAGGGGTGCCCCCAACCATCATGTTGAAATAGGTCCCCGCACATCTTCAGCTGGCCCTGCCAATCACCGACCATTATCACCTCTTAAGAGACGCACAAAAAAAAAACATGCCATCACTGTTGCTCACACACTCCTTTAGCGACTGCCAAACTAGAGCAGAGCTCTCCTGAGCTGGGAAGTTCGCTTGCCCACCTGGGAGTACCTGGTCACTAAGAGTGCAGTGTGTGACGGCTCAGGGATGGGATTTACAGTATGTCCCCACAGAACAGTGGAATAAATGGAAGAATGGATCTGTTGGCATGATGGCTCGGAGGGTGATGACATCAGTACGCTACCTCCAACACACAGGTTCAAACCCGTATTGGGCTGATGTTTAGAATAAATATATATATATATAGATTCTTAGTCACCTTCTAGGAATGATACTCACGACAAAAAAGTAAGAAACTGATGGTTGATTCTACAGAAAAGTAGAGCAACTTTGTACCTCTTAGTTTCACCCACTTTGACCTCTATGCGCTTCATAAGGAAACCTGCACCCAAGTCCAACATCGTTGTGCCGCTGAATGGACTGCAACCAGGGGTCAAGTCCTAAATATTAAAGTGGGGGGGACACCTCAACAAACGCACTGGATGCGACGTCGCCAGAAATTAGCATATCAAGGTGAAATATACACATTTCATTAAATTGGCTTTGCATAACCACCCGAATTGCAAAGGACAAATGGAATTTGCCTCTCATAAAATCAACACACACACACAAAACCAAGAGAGGATATTTTTTCTCTAATAGTGTTTTTGAAAACATTGTTTTAAACTCCGAGAAGCAATACAAATATTTTCCTTGGGACTTGCAGTGCTGAAATGCGACCTTTCACCTTTAGTTGGTTGTTATTTTTCATCAGGTCACATAGTTCAGTGGTGAAGTCTCCAGCCTACATATCTGACGATTGCGTTTTGATCCCCGAGGTCATCTTTATAAATTCAAAGATGTTATTCAATGTTTCTCATTTTAAGAGGGGGTGACTGAGTCCACCCTCTGAATAAAGTGGGTGGACTCCATACCCCCGCGTGTACCCTCGACTTGAGCCCTGACTGCAACCAAAACACAAGCAATCCCAGACATATTTCGGACTTTTTTGGTTATAGTTTGTCTCCCTGAGTGAGAGAGGGCATTCCCAGACGTGGGTCCCTTGCTCGCTGCGCCATAGGGAACCAAGCCGCACTTCCCTGATGAGGGACAACAAGCCCGAAACATTTCTGGGGTTGCTTGTTTTTCTGGGTCGGGGGACTTGGCCCAGCAGTTCGGGCTGCTCGCTCCGATTGGTGGCAGTACCTGACTAATTTGCATACGGATCGACCCCTTTTGCAATGGTGCAGACATTTTAAGAAACTGTGGTGTGGAAGGTTTCCGAGAGCAGTGCCAGTGGTTACGATGCATTCAAACGCTTCCACCATCACTTTTTTGGTTATCGCTGAATGGATTGTACCAGTTATTTCCATCAGTCTGTAGCAGGGATGTGCTTTACCAGTTCCGACTGGCTGCAAAGCGACCCATGAATGGTTCGGCTACATGAATGTGGAATTTGGAGCTCTTTCAGTCGAACCGGTTATGAGAACCACAAGGGCAACATGGCTCCCTAACTTAGGTGGACTTGGGATCACGTCGTGGTCACAGGAAAAGGGGCAACATCGGAGTCTGTACGATGGCCGTAGCCTACACTCAGCCTTCCGCAGGCTATCCCTGTCGTGTAGAGTAAAAGAGCGTGACGACTTTGCGTGATGACTGTGGGAGATACCCTCACCTCGCTCGTCCATGAGAGGACTCGGAGCTACTCCTCACCATCTAACTACTTCTACTACCCTGCTTCGTTGGTTCTAGATGTTGCCATCACAGTAAAACTCTGCTCTAAACCGAGCTGTACTCCTGAGTCCCACACCCTTGCTTACTAAGAACGTATCACATTTGAGAAACACGCATCCCTACGTCAACGCGCTGGTGCTCTCCCACTCATCGCAATTGTTCATTCCTCTGATTTCTGGGGATTGTTTCATCTAGTTTCTCTCACCACCTCTCCAAACCTCCCCTTCCTTTCCAGAGACTAGGGTCTGGAGACACCCTGGCAGGGTCACGACAGGCCAACTTCCGGGCAAGGCCAGGCACCACTGCGGTGGTGATGGCCACTGTAGGCATCATGGATAACGGAACATATACCTGGGTGTAAGGTTACATGCCTGTGGTGCATGTAAACATGTTTTAGTTCATGCGCAATTCTTAATCCCACCCAACCCCCCAAATCTGCTTTTAGAGGGGACAGCGTGCAAACCTAGGTATGTGGCCAGAGAGTCTGCGCGCCTCAGCAGTGCGCATAACCACGCTTTGCGACATGTCTAAGCAGTTAAGTCAATAAGGATCATATATAATGAAGACATGGTGATTGTGTGCAGGTCATGGGGAAGCTGTGGCACGTGTTATACGCACTCTTAGTCCCACTTTACTGGGTCATGCCTAATGCGCAGGAGCTGCTTTGAGCTCCTGCTCAACAAATCCCTGCAGCCCTCTTACTGGAATAAAGGAAATTCTAGCAGCGCTCAAATGGAGGGACCACGCGGGTGAACGGCGTCCGCCCAGGTTCTTGAGAGGGCGTACGGCGCCCCCCTTTGATTTTAAGGAAATAATAAAAGTAATCCTTTTCTATTTTTTATTTATTTTGTTAACCATCCTGGGCCGCGCGACGTGCTTAGCCATAAGACCAGATGAAGTGTGTAGCAAAACACAATGTCTTCTATGGTCACTTCTTGCCATGTCACTTCCCAATGCGTGACGTCACGCATTGGGAAGGGGCAGTCCCGACTTGCAAGTCCATGAAATCTTTACCCATTAGCATTAAGGCAGCCCGCCTCTGGATAAGGGCGCCCCCTATAGCTGCAGGGATTTCGTGCTAATGTTCACCTGTTCTGGACCAGTCAGTGTAAGGAAAGCAGTTCACGTTTGCAACCTTAAGCACCTGGGGGCGAGAACGCACCCACCCGGAGAGAGAGCTGGCGGAACAGAGGCGCCAAATTCCGCAGCCACCCGTTACAAAGCCCTAATCCCGAAAATAAACAGATTTCCTGAGCTTAAACCCTAAACCCGTTTCCCACGTCTCTGCGACTCCCTGAAGGGTGGGACTGCAGTAGAAACCCGCCTTTGTGTGCTGTGTTGAGGCATGAGCGGCAGGGCTCGGGTTTTACCTCGGATTTACTGGGGGGAGGTAGGCACTAGGGGCGAAATTGAGGGGGGGGAGTGGGTCTGGGCTTTAGGGTGACCAGATTTTCAAGACGAAAAAGTGGGACCAGAACATAAAAGGACCGTCCCCACACAGCCCATCTCCAACCCTGCATCCCCCCTCCAACTTCCCTGCCCCTCCTATCCCCAAATCAGCAGCACTGTCCCTGCTCCCCAAGCGCCATCACCCTCTTTTCCCTGCCCCCCCCCCCGCCATCCCAAAACCAGCAGCGCTGCCTCCTCAAGCTACCACCATCCCCTTGTTCTCTGCCCCATCCGTCTGCTGTCCCCAAGACAGTGCTGCCCCCCTCCCCCAATTATTATTATAATTATGTTATTTATTGAGAGCAGACCTAGCTTCGAGAAGCAACGCGGCGTTACAGACAGAGCGCTTTACAGAGGTAAACAACAGTACAGATGCAGAACAGAGCGCTTTACAGAGGTAAACAACAGTACAGATGCAGAACAGAGCGCTTTACAGAGGTATACAACAGTACAGATGCAGAACAGAGCGCTTTACAGAGGTAAACAACAGTACAGATGCAGAACAGAGCGCTTTACAGAGGTAAACAACAGTACAGATGCAGAACAGAGCGCTTTACAGAGGTAAACAACAGTACAGATGCAGAACAGAGCGCTTTACAGAGGTATACAACAGTACAGATGCAGAACAGAGCGCTTTACAGAAGTATCAGAACCAATATACAATGGGGTGGGGGGATAAGCTACAGAGGGGCACAGAGGAGGGGTACAGCTGTACAGGGTGGAGGGGAGAAGAGAGGCCGATGGCATCTAGCGAGTTGGCAGGCGCGGGGGCGACGCGATGGCCTAGGTTTTGAGGTGGAGAGACTCCTTGAAGAGGTGGGTCTTGAGTTCTTTTCTGAATTCTAGGAGCGTGGAGGTGAGTCTGTTGCTGACGGAGAGGAGTTTCCATAGTCTTGGGGGGTAGGCAGAGAAGGCTTATTTTCTGGTTCTCTCTTTTTTATTTGCAATGGTGGACTTGAAGTCTGCACATGACATGATTTCTGGTGGTGCGCTCTCCACCGAAGCGCCCCCATCCACTTTTCCGTACCATAAAAGACACCCCCCCCCGTAATCCCGATCCAGACACTACACAGCTTGGGCTCGGCCCGCGTTGGGCCCCTGGAGCCAGGCCAGACCCCCAAACTCGGACCGACCCCAGAGTTCCCTGGTTCGCCAAGCTCCATTAAATGGGCGAGATGAGCCCCAGATCCTATAATGCAGCACATTCCGAAACTCGGTCATCAGGATTTAGGAGAGGGCGATGGGATTTTGAGGGGGCCCTTTAACACCCACCCTGTACCGTCTCCAGGCAGCAATTAGAACAAGCTCCGTTATAATGAAAGCGTGGCTCTGGAAGACCACCCTGGTGGGCTGGCTTTCCTGGGCTGGCTTTCCTGGGCTGGATGGGCTCAGGACCTGACTTCTTCCCAGGGATGTCATGTGGGGGTCACCAGGGGTCTCCCTTGCTACCCCTGAGGACGCCCTTGCCACACCTTAAAAAAAACCTTTATAACAAAAAATATTTTTTAATGCAAGTCCCTGGACTGTGCCAGCATCGTGTGGCTCTTTGTTTCTGGGGTGGCTGGATTTCTTGTTCAGGCCTCTTAGCAAAAAAATGGGGGTTCCACAAGTGTAACACTTTGAGCAGTGACCCTAAATAAGAAAGAATAGGAATAACAAATAATTTGTCTTTCTGGAATTCTATACTATAATTGTTAGACTCATTAAAGGTTTATTTCAGGCACGCTTCAGGGGGTGAGTCACTGATTTAATCTGTTCTTAAACGCCTCAACTAAGCCTTTCATCCTTCTGAGGTCGATAAATGAGTACCAACTTAGGTTGGGTGATATTGTATGTTTTCAATGTAAAGTGCATAAGCGTAAGTGCTATATAATAACACATTATTATCATTTGGTCATGGACGTCTGCTTGCAGTCACAGTAATTTGCTAATATGGGCCTAGACACACTGATCTTAACGATACATACGGTGATCCATTCTTGTGTGAAATGTACATCACATTATAGTGATATTGTAACCACATGTTTCCTAGTGTACTTATGATATGATAGGTTATTTATAACGCGCTTAATACCCAGAGGTTTCTAAGCGCGGACCCAGGGATCGAACCTGTGGTGCTCCGTATCGTCTTGCTTCCCAGGCGAGCATGTTGCCTACTGAGCTATCCTCCCGAGGCTTAGGCTCAATGCTATATGATGCCACTTTCTGTTTTGTCAAGGGTTGAAGGGTTGTGTTCCATTGCTTCCCATGATGTCACTTCGGGGTTGGGGTCAAATGACATCACTTCCTGTGATGTCGTCAGAGGTCAAGGGTTATGTGATGTCACTTCCGCTACCTGGTATTTTAGTGAAATGACGTCCCTGGTTCCCACGCACGGCAAGGCTCATGCTTTTCCACAGACTTCAGTGGGCCCGACACACCAAAAGCAAAATCACCTTATACCCCCCTCAATCTGGCGACTCAAAAGGTTCAAAGCTGTGACAGCGTTGGAGGGAAGCATACAGAGGTACGGCAGTTTCTACCACTGAACCCCACTCCAGGCTAAGGGTACTGCGAAGCTGAGCTTCAAATGGGTTTTCAGCCAAAAGTCTCTCTGGCTGAAAAACATGGTTCCATTTTAAGTATGTGTGTGCTGTTGTCCAGGAAACCTTACACAGGCATAAACAAAACTGAAAAGTAGTGTACTCTTCCATCACTAAGAACACACCAGATCAACATTTTAAATCATACATTTCAGCACTTAATTGATACTGTTTGGTGAATTACCAAAATCAATTCCCTATTATATGCAAACACTTAGAATATTATCTAACTGCCAAAGAAATTGGATTTTGAATCCCAAAAGTATCTGATGTTAAACAAATCTGCAGAATGCCCAAATGTACTAGAAGGGTGACCCAGAGCGTCACAATGAATGAGAACTGAGTTCCCAAATGTTCTGACAATTGATGAGCCATCATCCTTTGCGTGATGTCATCAGAGGTCAAGGGTCGCATGATGTCTCTTCTGCTACTGCTTGTGAAACAAAGAGGAACTACAACGGGAACTAAATGGAGCAAATTAGCATAAACAGAGAGGTGTCCCCGTGTGGAAAAAATATTTAAATAGTAAATACAACTTTTTTTATTTTATATTGCATTATTTGGTGATTTAATTCCAAAATTCATAAATCCGTGGTACCTGTATATATGCTACTCCTGGCATTTTGATGAAATTACGTCCCTGCTCCTTTGTAAGAGCACAGCTGCAAATGGTGTCATGCGGTTTGTAGTCTGGATGGTGGTGCACAGTAACATTTTACTTACCAGGACCCCCTGGATCTGGCAAAAATGGGGTCGCTAACTCCATTACTGCGTACACCACAGCGGGTGGTACCCACCTGTATCTGTAGGGGGTCTCCTTTCATCATGAGGTACAACAGGCCTGAGGCCCCTCTGCAGGAGTGACCGTTCCAGCAAAGTGCAGCTTCGTCTGAAGCCAAAAATCGGACAGCCCCAATAGCCACTGTAGTCGTGAAGTGAACCCTGGCCGTGCCCAGGTGTTGACGGGTAACTCTGGAGATTTCCCGGTAGGCCTCTGCAACCTGGCTGCCTCTGCACCCCGACCATGCCCAGGTGTGGACGGGTAACTCTGGAAATTTCCTGGAGGTAGGCCTCTGCATCCTGGCCGGGCCCTGGGGTGGACTGGAGATTTCCCGGTAGGCCTCTGCACCCTGGCCGGGCCCAGGCATGGACGGGTAACTCTGGAGATTTCCCGGTGGGCCTCTGCACCCTGGCTGCCTCTGCACTCCGACCATGCCCAGGCGTGGACGGGTAACTCTGGAGATTTCCTGGTAGGCCTCTGCCCCCTGGCTGCCTCTGCACCCCGACCATGCCCAGGCGTGGACGGGTAACTCTGGAGATTTCCCGGTAGGCCTCTGCACCCCGGCCGTGCCCAGGCGTGGAAGGGTAACTCTGGAGATATCCCGGTAGGCCTCTGCACCCTGGCCGGGCCCAGGCGTGGACGGGTAACTCTGGAGATTTCCTGGTAGGCCTCTGAACCCTGGCCGGGCCCAGGGGTGGACGGGTAACTCTGGAGATTTCCCGGTAGGCCTCTGCACCCTGGCCGGGCCCAGGTGTGGACGGGTAACTCTGGAGATTTCCTGGTAGGCCTCTGCACCCTGGCCGGGCCCAGGGGTGGACGGGTAACTCTGGAGATTTCCCGGTAGGCCTCTGTACCCTGGCCGGGCCCAGGTGTGGACGGGTAACTCTGGAGATTTCCTGGTAGGCCTCTGCACCCTGGCCGGGCCCAGGGGTGGACGGGTAACTCTGGAGATTTCCCGGTAGGCTTCTGTACCCTGGCCGCCTCTGCACCCTGGCCGGGCCCAGGCGTGGACAAGTAACTCTGGAGATTTCCCGGTAGGCCTCTGCACCCTGGCTGCCTCTACACCCTGGCCGGGCCCAGGCATGGACGGGTAACTCTGGAGATTTCCCGGTAGGCCTCTGCACCCTGGCCGAGCCCAGGCGTGGACGGGTAACTCTGCACCCCGGCTGGGCCCAGTGGTGGACAGGTAACTCTGGAGATTTCCTGGTAGGCCTCTGCACCCTGGCCGGGCCCAGGCGTGGTCGGGTAACTCTGGAGATTTCCCAGTAGGCCTCTGCACCCTGGCCAGGCCCAGGTGTGGACGGGTAACTCTGGAGATTTCCCGGTAGGCCTCTGCATCCTGGCCAGGCCCAGGAGTGGACGGGTAACTCTGGAGATTTCCCGGTAGGCCTCTGCACCCTGGGCACCTCTGCACCCTGGCCGGGCCAAGGCGTGGACGGGTAACTCTGGAGATTTCCCGGTTGGCCTCTGCACCCCAGCCGGGCCTAGGCGTGGACAGGTAACTCTGGAGATTTCCTGGTAGGCCTCTGCACCTTGGCCGGGCCCTGGGGTGGACGGGTAATTCTGGAGATTTCCCGGTAGGCCTCTGCACCCTGGCCGGGCCATGGCGTGAATGGGTAACTCTGGAGATTTCCCGGTGGGCCTCTGCACCCTGGCCTTGGCCCAGGGATGGACGGGTAACTCTGGGGATTTCCCGGTAGGCCTCTGCAGCCTGGCCCGGGCCCAGGCGTGGACAGGTAACTCTGGAGATTTCCCGGTAGGCCTCTGCACCCTGGCCGGGCCCAGGGGTGGACAGGTTACTCTGGAGATTTCCCGGTAGGCCTCTGCACCCGGCCGGGTCCAGGCGTGGACGGGTAACTCTGCAGAATTCCCGGTAGGCCCCTGCAGCCTGCCCGGGCCCACGCGTGGATGGGTAACTCTGGAGATTTCCCGGTAGGCCTCTGCACCCTGGCCGCCTCTGCACTCTGGCCGGGCCCAGGCATGGACAGGTAACTCTGGAGATTTCCCGGTAGGCCTCTGCACCCTGGCTGGACCCAGGGGTGGAAAGGTAACTCTGGAGATTTCCCGGTAGGCCTCTGCACCCTGGCCGCCTCTGCACCCTGTCCGGGCCCAGGGGTGGACAGGTAACTCTGGAGATTTCCCGGTAGGGGTCTGCACCCTGGCCGGGCCAGGCGTGGACGGGTAACTCTGGAGATTTCCCGGTAGGCCTCTGCACCCTGGCTGCCTCTGCACCCTGGCCGGTCCCAGCCGTGGACGGGTAACTCTGGAGATTTCCCGGTAGGCCTTTGCACCCTGGCCGCCTCTGCACCCTGGCTGGGCCCAGGCGTGGACAGGTAACTCTGGAGATTTCCCGGTAGGCCTCTGCACTCTGGCTGAGCCCAGGGGTAGACGGGTAACTCTGGAGATTTCCCGGTAGGCCTGTGCACTCTGGCCGCCTCTGCACTCTGGCCGGGTCCAGGCGTGGACAGGTAAGGCCTCTGCACCCTAGCCGGGCCCAGGGGTGGACAGGTAACTCTGGCCCTCTTCTGTGTACTAATTTCCAAATGTTCCCATAGGAAAAGGCTTGGGCTTGCTCAAAATGCGTAATATGGGGCCACTTCGAAAATTATTTCCAGGGTCGCTTTTGGTTCCAATGCACCCCTGGCCGTCCCCCATCATCCAACAGACCACACCACCCTGCCCCCATTTTATCACCTAATGGTCTCCTTTTCTTCATGCTGACGCCTAGGGTGGCCTGCATGACCCTAAACGAACGCGTTCAATGTTTAAATGGTGCGGACCTTTTAATTCTGATTAGATGTCTCGCCGGCTAGACCCTCATCGCAGCCCAATTACAGATATGATGTTGTCTCCCTTGGGTACTCTGAGCTGGGAGACGTCATTATAATCGCACGAACGGTATGCATCGCTTTAGGAGAAAAGACTGGAACGTTGGAATGTTCCCCGGAATGTCCGGCCTGGCAAAACCTGTGCGTGCCCCTGCTCTTGCCTAATCGGGGTCTCGCCCATCATCTCTTTACAGCAGGACAAGTTACCGGGGCATACGATCTCCCCCTCAACAGTGCTTTCAAAATTCTGTAAATGGGGTTCGCCCGAGGGCGGGGAATGTCGGCGCCACGCTGCGCTTGTACCTGCTGGCTGGCACACCACAACACGAACCGTCTCTTGAGGCTTTGCTGCCAGCTGGTCTTGTTGTCTCTGCCTCGGAACGATTAAACCGATAAATGCTATTACATGGGACATCGTAAACCCCGCCCACTACAGCACTATCTTCCATTGGATTGGAAGTAAGGACTTCAAGGTTGCCCTCAGGCCCGCCCTGCAGGAGGTGCAGGCTCGGACTGGCCTTCTTTGGGGGGTGGAGGGAGGACTTTTCTAGAACAATTATGACCACTTTGCAAAGTTAATGCCTTTTGCAGCTGGCAATCTTGCACCAACTTGATTGGCCCAATATACCCCAAAGTGTAATATTTGCTAATTACTTTTCCAAAAATGCCTTTACAGGTACTACTCAAATAATTTGTAGCAAAGAGTAATGAGAAGCAATTTGCGATTGTGGAATACTTTTAAAAAAAATGTATTGGTGCCTGTGGGTCCATGGCAGGGAATCTACCCACTGAACTCACTTCGTGGTAAATGGATTTGCTACGCAGTGCCCACTTCTTTTCCAACTCATGCCTTATCATCCGATAAAAATGTCCAGGGACAAGAGTGGGGCACCTCCATAATTATTTACCCGGTACTTCCTGTGATGAGGCGGGACTTCCTGTGATGAGGCGGGACTTCTGTGATGAGACCGAGGGCACATTTGTATTATTCTTTTCCATCATTTTTCATTTTGACTATTAGGTGGCAGTGCAAGCTCCAGCTATAAGCTTAAACTATTGCCATGGGAAGTGAAGAGTGGGATGGGAGGAGCGAGGCACAGCCTACGTGTGTTTGGCCTTTTAACCATCTGTGGCGCTGCCCGATGACTGAGCGCACGCGGCGGCGTGACGTTGCACGCCACCGCGTGCAACATAAATAAACGGAGCGTTCCCGGCCGCGTCAGAGTGACCTGGAAGCCCGAACCGAGAGGATGTTTCTGAGTGAGTCCTTCGGGGTCTGGGGCTTACGGAAGGCGCTGGGAGGTCCCGACCAACCCCCAACAGTGGCGACGAGGATGGGATACAATGCCTGGGCCCGGCGGTGACTTGACCAGCAATTTTTTTATTATTGCAGCGAGGTCGTCTTGAGACTTCGCTCCGGCCCGCAGGCCGTGCATTACCCACGCAGCTGGCGGCCATTTTGTGAATCAGGCCGTGAAACTTCTCCAAGCTCTGGTTTGAGCGGAGAAGTGCATCCAGGCCTAAGTTTTGGCAATCCTGTCAGCAGGCAGTGATACCTGCATGTAATTATGCCCAGTTGGTGATTTTACATTTTCCTGGGTCTCCTACGTCGAGTGCAAGCAAGAAGGAGGGCTACAATGGCTGGGCCTGCATAGCCCACATTTCTTTCTTGTCCTAATTTTTGGAGCAGCTGGAAGCTGAGGCTTCTCTTCATCTTCTTCATCATCAGACTGGTGGCCCCACTGATCTTTCATCCTCTTCATCATCACAGAGGTGTGGTGCATCAGCTGTTTCTCCAATGGTGCAGGCTGGAGGTATTTGGACTTGGTGTTTGAGTTGCGGCCCCTGTCTTCCACGCTGGGGGTGCCTGTGCGCTCGAACTGATGAGTGATACTGAGGACCAGGATGGAGCGGCGGTGCAGCAGCCTCCACGCGCGCCAGCAGCACTTCAAGGTTTGCTGCCTCCAGTGCAGCCGGCACAGCAGCCTCCAGGTGGTCAGGCAGGTCTTCAGGGTCCTCTACTTGCAGCACAGGCTGTGGCAGCAGCTGTTGTTCAGCAGATCCCCCCCGCTATGGCTCAGGTGCGTGCACAGGCGGCTCTGCAGCCCATCCCTGAGTTTGATGTATCAGGCCCACCTTCCAGTTTGGGGCCCAGATGGAGGAGGTGGGTGGACCGCCGGGACATGTACTTTCGGGCTGCCCAGGTGGTGGATGATGACACCCGACTGGCAACTATGCTGTACTCGGCAGGTCCATCTGTCCAAGAGGCTTTTGAATCGCTTCCGCCAGGGGATGGATCCTATGATCAGACGAAGGCCGCTCTGCAGGCCTACTTTCTGCCTCTCGCCAATGCGCATTATGAACGTTTTGTCATGCTCTCTGCCAAACAGAAAGCCGATGAGACTCTGGACACTTTCTATGGGCGACTAAGGCGTCTCTCGCTGGCCTGTGCTTGGGGTGATGCTGAGGACATGATCAGGACAATGCTTATCCAGGCTTGTTCATCAGGCAAATTAAGGCGCCAGGTGTTAAGGGAGCCTGGAATCACGCTTCAGCGCATCCTTGAACTGGGGAGGTGCCATGAGGTGTCGGAGGCGAGGGCAGCTAGAATGGAGTCCGGGTCGCGCCCCATCAAGACCGAAGAGGTATGTGCGATGTGGCGAGGTGGCAGGGGCACCCGAAGACCTGGCAGCAGTCCCCGGGATCGAGCCGGGAGGGCAGGAGAAATCTGCCAAAAATGTGGGTATGACCTGCTCCACCCAGCTGAATGACCCTGCGGCAGGAAAGACCTGTGGACGGTGTGGGCTACCGGATCACTTCTCGAGGGTATGCAAAGCAGCATGCCGGTGCTGGTACCAAGGGGCCCGGGGCGGTCCAGTCTCAATCGCCAGGGTCGCCCATCCAACGTCGCTCAGGTGGATCAGACTGAGGAGGATGCCCAGGTGGAGGAAGCGGAAGAAGAGGAGGAAGAGAACATTTTCTTTGTCTCGAGTGTGGGGATCCTGAAAAGTAAGAACAGGAGACAGCCAAGGTGCGTGGTCGAGGTGAATCGATCTCCAGTCCCGGTCCTCGTGGACACTGGGGCGTTGGTGAATGTAATGGCCCGTGGACACTATGATGTCATGGACCAGCCCCCCAAGCTGGCTGCTCCCAAGGCCTGCATCTTTGCCTTCGGTGGTGTTGACCCCATCCCCCTGGATGGTGTGTTCGTGGCAAAAGTAGAACATGAGGGCTCCCAAATCACAGCACGATTCTACGTGACATCGGTGAGCACCAATACGTTGTTAAGTTGTACTGCAGCAGAGGCCCTCAGCATCGTCAGCTTTGCATACTCTGTCTATTTAGAGGACATTGATGACTTGCTCGAGAAGTATGCTGCACTGTTCAAGGGGATCGGGCTGATGGCCGGTGACCCAGTGAGGTTACACATAGATGAGTCGGTGCAGCCCATTGCCCTGAAACATCGAAGGGTACCATTCCACCTCCGTGAGCTTGTCGACAAGGAGCTGGACAATTTGGTCAATCTTGACATTATAGAAAAGGTTGAGGGCCCGACGCCCTGGGTGTCCTCGATAGTGGTGGCATGGAAGCCTAAACAACCCGATGCTGTTAGAATCTGCGTCGACATGAGGCTCCCGAACAAGGCCATTCAGAGAGAGTGACACCTCACCCCGACGATCGATGACATCATTGCGGAGGTACAGGGCGCTCGTTTCTTTTCGAAACTGGACCTCCGAGCGGGCTATCACCAGGTTGTCCTCCACCCCGAGTCGAGGTACATTACCACCTTCACGACACACAGAGGGCTATACTGCTATAAGAGACTGAGTTTTGGTGTGACCTCAGCGTCGGAGGCGTTCCAGAACATTATTCGGGGCGCCCTGGCTGATCTGCAGGGCGTTTTGAACATAAGCGACGACATCCTGGTGTTTGCAAGAACGAAGGTAGACCATCTGAGGCGGTTGGCGAAGACATTCGGAAGACTACAATCTTTGGGACTCACCCTCCACAAAGAGAAGTGTGAATTTCTCCGACCATTGATAGAATTCTTTGGTTTTGTATTCAAGGAGGGGGCGTGTCCACTGATCCCCGGAAGGTGCAGGACATAAAGAAGGTGCAGCCTCCGGAGTCTTTGTCAGATTGACAGTGGATGGGGCGTCCGCCCGGTGGCGTATGCCAGCAAGGCCCTGTCCGATGCGGAGCAGCGGTACTCGCAGATCGAATGCGAGGCGCTGGCAGTACTGTGGGGATGCTCGCACTTCCGACTCTACGTCCTTGGACGCCCAGTGATGGTGGTGACAGACCACTAGCCGCTACTTCCCATCCTAGCTGGGTCGTCATCCAAGCCACTGGCACTCATTGAGAGGTGGATGCTCGCCATTTTGGAATATGGAGTTACCTTGGTATACCGGCCAGGGGTGAACAACGCTGCAGACTATCTCTCCAGACACCCTGGGGCGTCCGCAAGTGAAGACCAGTACGCCTGTGCAGAAGAAGCAGAAGAGCACGTCCGGGTTGTTACTCACCGCACGGGAGTGGACAAGATAGGAGGCCAAACCAGCGAGACTGTGCGTTGATTGAAGAGCTCGGGTTGGAGCCTCCACCCGAGCCTCCTCTCTATGAGGGAAAAACGACCTTTCTGATGATATGACCCACTGCTGATATGTAAGCCAGACAGAGGGACCGATCACCCGAAAGAGCGGGGAGAAAACGCACCGCCACGGACCCAGCTGCAAGAAACAACATACAATTAATCACTTGGAATAACAGCGACTATCAATAGATGGGGATAGGACAGAATAGTACCTGAACAACCCAATCCTAGGAGCCTGATACCACAATGTTCTGATAGTCCCCTAGGAAGTCACAGTTCCCTTTACTCCAGGATGCAGAACAACAACGATAGTGCAAAATAATAAACGGGGAATGTTAGTTGGGTAACTAGTCCCGGGCGGAACGAGGGACGCACTAGATCCGGGTAGGTGCACAACTGCAAGGCGTCCCCAAAGTGCACTTTAAAGGACGGAATCCGATACAACCAATGTCCTTGAACTCTTGAGCCAAATGGGAAGACAATCCTTATAACGATCCAAAAGTCGGTACACGAGCGAGCAGGAAGGTAACCAAATCAGCAGGCAGACAGTCCTTATAACAATCCACAAGTCGGTACACTGGCGAGCAAGAAGGTAACAGAATCAGCAGGCAGACAGGCAGTCCTTAGTTCAAAAGAGGGTTTGTTTACCTGAGCACGGGATGAAGGAGAAGGAACAGGTGTCCGCTGAGCAGAATAGAACCGTAAGGAGGAGCTTCAGGAAGTAGGGCGAAAAGAAGGAACTTAAGCGCCGGTTGTAACTATCAAACAGAAGCAGCGTCCTCCGGGCTGCAGCCGCTTATATCAATGAGGAGGTGGAGCCAAGTGAGTGGAGATCACGTGATGTTAAGGACTACGAATTCCCTTAGGTTTCATGGGAATCGTAGTTCGGAACCGTCTGGCTGTTGCAGTAGTCGTTAGCCTCCAGGGCATTTTCCACTTCATCAGGAATGGCGCTGCAGAATGCCGAAGAGAACGGCGCAGCGCAATAGTTTTGTCGGATGTCCTTTTCCGCAGCCGGCCCTGAGGTAGGTATGGAGCACGGTGTCGTAGTGTGGAACGGAGCCGAGGTGTGACAGCATCCGCCCCCAAAGGCGGCGCCCACCCCCTGCGCGCATGGAAGCGGCGTAGGAGTCTAGGAGAATGGATATTATGCAGCGGTTCCCAAGATCTGTCTTCAGGACCGTAGCCCTTCCAGTCAACCAGGTAAAACGGACGACCCCTGCGTAGTCGGAAGTCCAGGATATCCGCCACTACGTATTCAACATCGCGCTGCACCCGCACGGGAGGGGGCGGAGTGGCAAACGAGTAGCAGGAGGACAGGGCTTAAGGAGACATACATGAAAGACAGGATGCAATTTCCATGAGGCGGGCAGAGAAAGTCGCACCGCCACAGGACTAACCACATCAGTGACAGAATAGGGACCCACAAATTTGGGCAAAAGCATGCGTTTACCAGGAATTTTCAGGTTGCGCGTAGATAACCAGACCTTCATGCCCACCTTGTATGTCGGCGCAGGACTCCGACGCCGGTCAGCATACTTCTTGGCCCTATTCTGGGCAGTGAGGAGATGCAAACGAACTGCCATGTGGACGGATTTGATGTCCCGAACGCATGCCTGAGCCGCTGGATTATCCAAGGGAACAGAAGGATCCAAGGGCAACGACCGTGGATGCTGCCCATACAATGCATAGAAAGGTGACACCCCAGAAGCCGAGTGCAAAGAATTATTATAGGCAAATTCAGCTGGCGGCAACATCGTCAACCAGGAAGACTGAAAGCGTAAGCACAGACAACGGAGGAACTGCTCTAGAGTATCGTTGACTCTCTCAGTCTGCCCGTCCGTCTGAGGGTGATAGGCAGTACTGTACCGATCGTCAATGTGTAAAGATACAGTTAAGGCTCTCCAAAAACGCGAGGTAAACTGTGGGCCGCGATCTGACACCACGATGGATGGTAGACCAAAGAAACGGAAGATGTGCTTGAGGAACATAGATGCCAAAACTGGTGCTGAAGGCAGACCCATACAAGGAATAAAGAGTGCCATTTTGGTGAAATAGTCAATGACCACCCAGATAGTATCAAAACCATCCACCGGAGGCAGATCCACTATGAAGTCCATGGAGACCATATACCACGGCTTGTGTGGCACCGGAAGTGGTTGCAATAACCCCACTGGTTTGGAACGAGATATTTTGCATTGGGCACACACAGAACAAGCGGCCAGATAGTCAACCACATCCCTAGACATAGAGGGCCACCACGCCCAGCGACGCAAAGAGTCCAGAGTTTTTTGTTGACCCGGGTGGGCCGCTATTAATGAGTCATGAGACCATTCCAGGGTGCGGAGGCGTGCCTCCCCAGGTGGCAAGTATAAACGACCCTGAATGAATGGCAATCCCTGTACTACATCGAGATTGAGGGCCATGCATTCCTCTGCATGTGAGGAAACCCATTCCGAGACCAGGGAGCGAAGCGAAGGCTGGGGTGTGCAACCACAAACCACCCTACAAGGTAACAATAGAGAATGGTCTGATGCAGAATTGCTCGGGTTGTGATTCAGACGCGATAATGCGTCGGCACATGTGTTGAGTCGGGCCGGCCGGAAGGTGATGGTGAAGTTGAACTGGGAAAAGAAGAGATGCCAGCGGGCCTGACGAGCGGTGAGGCATTTCATGGATTTAAACGCCAGGAGACTCCGATGGTCAGAGAAGACCGTGACCAGATGACGTGCACCCAGCAAATGGTGCCTCCATTCTGAGAAGGCGTCCTTAATGGCCAAGAGTTCTCTTTCAGTGATGGGGTAGTTGCGTTCGTATTGGGTTAGTTTTCTAGAATAATAGGCGACTGGATGAATCTCCCCGGAGTCAGGACAACGCTGAGACAGAACCGCCCCAATGGCGGAACCAGAAGCATCAGCCTCCACTAGAAAGGGTAAATGAGGATTAGGATGTTGTAAGACCGGAGCGGTGGAGAACGCAGCTTTCAAAGCCTCAAAGGCGTTCTGCGCCTCCTCATCCCATCGATATGGTTTCTTAGAGCTTGTCAGAGCAGTGAGGGGGGCTGAAATGGATGAAAAAGAGTGGATAAAACGCCTATAGAAATTAGCAAATCCCAGAAAGGACTGCAAGGCTTTAATTGAGGTAGGGACAGGCCATTCAAGTACCGCCTTAACTTTGGAACGACTCATTCTGATGCCTTGGTTGGTAAGGTTGTAACCGAGGAATTCAACCTCGGTAGTGTTGAATACACACTTCTCTGCTTTGACAAATAGATTGTTTTCCCTGAGCCGTTGTAGTACAAAGCGTACGTGTTCAGTGTGTTGTTCAGTGGAGGATGAGTATATTAAAATGTCGTCCAGATAAACAACAACAAACTGGTTTAGACAGTCATGAAAGATGTCATTCATAAAGGCCTGAAACGTGGCCGGAGCGTTACAAAGTCCGAAGGGCATCACTAGATACTCGAACAGACCATACCGGGTTTTGAATGCCGTTTTCCACTCGTCCCCTTCACGCATTCTGACGAGATTATAGGCGCCCCGGAGATCCAATTTGGTAAAGATGACAGAAGACCCGAGTTGATCCAAAAGGACTGAAATCAATGGAAGGGGGTACTGATTTTTTATCGTAATGGCATTCAATGCTCTATAATCAACACAAGGACGGAGGTCTCCTTCTTTCTTCGGGACAAAGAAGAGAGGAGACGCTGCAGGAGATTTAGAAGGTCTAATAAACCCAGTGACCAATGATTTGTCGATGTACTCTTTCAGTACCTTGTCCTCGGGTATGGTAAGAGAATACACTCTCCCAACCGGGATTTTAGAACCTGGCACCAGATCAATAGGGCAGTCATATGGTCTGTGAGGTGGCAGGTGATCTGTCCCCCCTTTGTCAAACACATCCCGAAAGGAGAGGTATTCCGAAGGAATGTGCGTAGGGGTAGAAACGGCCCCGATGACTGCCATGGATGCTACCAACGCCTGAGAGGATGATTCTGGATACACACTTGTGTTATGAAAACATTTTTCATTGCACACGGAGGAAGGGAACTGAACCACCCTGTTTGCCCAGTCAATAGAGGGATTATGGTGTCGTAGCCAAGGGATTCCCAATATGACCCGAAACTGGGGAGCTTTGATCAAGTCAAACGATAAGGTTTCCACATGCCCGTCCTCTGTCTGCATCCGGAGCAGAGACGTGTTTTGGGTCACCAGACCGGAGATCAAGGATGTACCGTCAACTGCATGTACAGTTTCGGGTTGAGCTTTAGACAGGACTGGTACTTTGTTTTTTACAGCATATTCGTAGTCCATATAATTACCGGTGGCCCCAGAATCAATAATGGCAAGGGATGAAAATGAAGTGTCAGGGGTCACGGTAAAGACTACCGGCAGGCTGACTGGGGCAAAAGCAACCCCGTGAGAGTCCAAAGAGTATACCCCCGGCGTAGGGACTCCGTCTATCGCCGGGTTCTGGCGTTTCCCGCCTTTTTGTGGGGTCTCTTTGGACAGTCAATTAGCAAATGTTCGGCTGATCCACAATACATACATAAATTATGGGATCGCCGGTGCTCCCGTTGTGCAGGTGTTAAAGGACCTCGGACGGCTCCCACCTGCATAGGTTCTGGAACAGAAGAAGGAAGACTGACAGAATCCAAGGGAGGGGGTATTGGTGTAGTTGACTTGCGTTCCCCTTTCCTTTCAGCTCTTCTAGCGTCAATCTGTAATACCAGGTCCAGGAGTTCACCAAATACGGAAGGGACTACTGGTACCGTCGCTAGGGTGTCCTTCAACTCTTCTGACAACCCTTTATAGAACACTGCTGACTTCTTTTCTTCGGGCCAGTCAGTCTCAGCAGCGAGTTGATTGAACCTGGTAAGATAAGTGAACAGAGAAGAAGTACCCTGACGTAAGTTCAGGAACTCTAGGTCTGTAGCTTGGGATTTATAACGGGTATCAAAAACCCTGTTCATGGCGGTGATGAGGGCATCACAGTCATACAATAGGAAGCTATTTGCTTCGAGTAACGGATTGGCCCAGGCTGCAGCCGTCCCTCCTAGATGTGAGAGGACAAACGCCGCCTTTGTGGTTGAATTGGGAAAGGCTGAGGGGCGGCAAAGGAAGTGCAGTTTGCATTGATTGATGAATGTCCGATAATGCTTTGGATCGCCAGTGAAGCGTTCTGGCGGGGCCAATGGAAACTGTGTGGCCATGAGAACAGGGGCTGCTGTAAATCCCGACATGGAGACCGGAGAGACACCGGAACCAGAAGCAGTGGCACCAGATGTGTCTATCCCCAGTGTGTGGGGAGGCGGGAAATGTTGCAAACCATCAATACGGTGGTGCAGGGCATCATATGCCGCCGTCATGTCCGACCGTAAGTCGGATACCAAACGGACCAGAGCAGCCAAAGGGTCCGTCTCTTCCATGGCTTCTGTTTTTGTTACTCACCGCACGGGAGTGGACAAGATAGGAGGCCAAACCAGCGAGACTGTGCGTTGATTGAAGAGCTCGGGTTGGAGCCTCCACCCGAGCCTCCTCTCTATGAGGGAAAAACGACCTTTCTGATGATATGACCCACTGCTGATATGTAAGCCAGACAGAGGGACCGATCACCCGAAAGAGCGGGGAGAAAACGCGCCGCCACGGACCCAGCTGCAAGAAACAACATACAATTAATCACTTGGAATAACAGCGACTATCAATAGATGGGGATAGGACAGAATAGTACCTGAACAACCCAATCCTAGGAGCCTGATACCACAATGTTCTGATAGTCCCCTAGGAAGTCACAGTTCCCTTTACTCCAGGATGCAGAACAACAACGATAGTGCAAAATAATAAACGGGGAATGTTAGTTGGGTAACTAGTCCCGGGCGGAACGAGGGACGCACTAGATCCGGGTAGGTGCACAACTGCAAGGCGTCCCCAAAGTGCACTTTAAAGGACGGAATCCGATACAACCAATGTCCTTGAACTCTTGAGCCAAATGGGAAGACAATCCTTATAACGATCCAAAAGTCGGTACACGAGCGAGCAGGAAGGTAACCAAATCAGCAGGCAGACAGTCCTTATAACAATCCACAAGTCGGTACACTGGCGAGCAAGAAGGTAACAGAATCAGCAGGCAGACAGGCAGTCCTTAGTTCAAAAGAGGGTTTGTTTACCTGAGCACGGGATGAAGGAGAAGGAACAGGTGTCCGCTGAGCAGAATAGAACCGTAAGGAGGAGCTTCAGGAAGTAGGGCGAAAAGAAGGAACTTAAGCGCCGGTTGTAACTATCAAACAGAAGCAGCGTCCTCCGGGCTGCAGCCGCTTATATCAATGAGGAGGTGGAGCCAAGTGAGTGGAGATCACGTGATGTTAAGGACTACGAATTCCCTTAGGTTTCATGGGAATCGTAGTTCGGAACCGTCTGGCTGTTGCAGTAGTCGTTAGCCTCCAGGGCATTTTCCACTTCATCAGGAATGGCGCTGCAGAATGCCGAAGAGAACGGCGCAGCGCAATAGTTTTGTCGGATGTCCTTTTCCGCAGCCGGCCCTGAGGTAGGTATGGAGCACGGTGTCGTAGTGTGGAACGGAGCCGAGGTGTGACACGGGTGGTGGTGGAGGCAGCCACGCCGAATGCCATGCCTCTCCAGGAGCTGGAGGCAGCTGCAGTGCAAGATGAGTGCTTCCAAATCCTAAGACACTCTATGCAACAGGGCTCATGGAAGTCGGTGCTGGAGGCTCTGGCGGGGCGCACTCAGGAGGCCAGGACCGGGCTTGAGCATTTATGGAAAGTCCGGGAGGAGTTATCGTTCTCAACATCTGGCCTTCTGCTCCGCGGAGATCGGATTGTGGTGCCCCAGTCGAAGGTGGACGAGGTGATCGCCCTGGCACATCGTGGTCATCAGGGCGCCGCCCAGACCAAGGCACGCCTACGGCTGAAGGTGTGGTTCCCTGAGCTGAAACGCAAGGTGGATGACTTCGTGGTGGCCTGTGTTTGGTGCCAGGCGGCATCTCCCCGGCAGCATGAACTGGTCATAGAGACAATGCCTAGGGGGGCACACCCTTGGGAAATTGTTCATGCGGACTTTGGGTCCACCACCATGGGCACCCACTTCCTAGTTCTGGTCGACGAGTACTCGAGGTACCCCGGGGTGGAGTTTGTGGACTCTGTGGCGTTTGAGCACGTCGTGGTGGCTGTGGAAAAGGTGTTTGCGGCCCATGTTTTCCCACGCACGCTGTGCTCGGACAACGGGGCGCCCTTCCAGAGCGAACGCTTCTCGGAGCTGATGGAGAGCTATAGGGTGGTGCACAGGAAGATCATGCCTCTCTGGCCCCGGGCCAATGGTGAAGCAGAACAGCTGATGAGGACTCTAAATAAGACCTTTAGAATTGCTCAGGGGCAGGGGCAGTCCCTCCAGAGAGCCCTGTACCAGTTTCTGAGGGTGTACCGCACCACGCCACATGCATCCACTGGAGTGGCCCCGGCTGAGGCATTTTTCAAGCAGTGTCCTAAGTATTCATGTAGGTTTGTTTGCAGTGTCTAGTACTAGTATTGTTAGTGTTCTCCTGGAAAAAGGAGGAGTGTGGTGCTGCCCGATGACCGGGCGCGCACGGGGCGGCGTGACGTTGCATGCTGCCACGTGCAACATAAATAAACGGGGCATTCCCGGCCGCG
This sequence comes from Ambystoma mexicanum, assembly GCF_040938575.1. NCBI lineage: Eukaryota > Metazoa > Chordata > Amphibia > Caudata > Ambystomatidae > Ambystoma > Ambystoma mexicanum. The sequence continues at coordinate 49,977,323 of NC_090923.1, forward strand.
TCAGAGTGACCGGGAAGCCCGAACCGAGAGGACCTCTCTGAGTGAGTCCTTCGGGGTCTGGGGCTTACGGAAGGTGCTGGGGGGTCCCGACCATCTCCCAACACCATCTATTGACCGCCCGTGGCTATGCCAGTTCCTATGGCTTTTCCCACGCACAACAGCCCCTCTCGTATCCCCTGTCCATAAAACGCATCCCTGGGAGCTCTGTGATTTTAAGGGGATGACATTTATTTTTCTAAACACACTCCTCAAAGATGGTGTCTTCATTACAGCAGGTAAACAGCTGCTGGTGTAATACAAATGTGCCCTCGGCCAATTAATGTATACGCAATGTGTGTCCTTGCATCTGGTCCGTAATGAATTCATGCTAAAACTAGCATTGGCAATGCCAACAGTTTTTGCTCTTGCATAGGCATTAGATGGGCATTTTTTTCAGGCACTTCCATAATCTGCCCATGTAGTAACACCATTGTCCAGCTGTTGCATCTTATGGCAAGGTAGTAACATCATGGCATCACAGTCCCGCCACAGGCCACCGTGGGTTTGGTTTCTGTAAAGCTTTCTCCCCAAGTGTGACACTGACTTTGCCTCCATAGCAACTGTGTATGGTTAAAATAAACCCACGTTCTTGACCTATTTTAGGGAAGCGAGCAACGCATTGGATCTAAGAGGGTGGATCTAAGAGGGTGGATCTAAGAGGGTGGGGGCGGTAGGATAGCTCAGTGGATTGTGCGCCCACTCCGGAGATGTATGTAAACAGGACTCCAGGTGTAAGGTGGTGTGCACAAACTACAAACAAATCTATCATTAAAGCGCCAAGAGGCCTTTCTCTCTATAGCCTGCCTAAAAGGTCCCCTTTTTTATTGCAGGGCCATTTAAGGCCCAAGTACAGTACTTCATAAGACTGCTCAGTTAGTTCTTTTTGGGAGTACTCATGGGTGTACTCTTGGGACTCGGCGCCCCTCCTTGTGGACGGCACGAGCCTGCGCTGGAGTGTGGGGGAGGAGGTGAAGGGTGCAGGCTGAAGACTTCCGCCCCCTGCCAAGGACTTGTGAGGGCTTATCTGCAAAGAGTGGCCTTCACGCACCTCCAGGGGGTTTGGGCATTGCATCAGCGTCCGCCCAGCCCCACCTTCTGCCCCGACAGTGAGCGGGAGGAGGACCGGAAGATCATAGCAATAACACAGCTCAGAGGGATAATGCGCGTGCTGCAGGCATGCCACTATCTGTGCAGGCCGCGGGTTCACAGGCCTGAGCACACCTGGCTTTCCCGTCATTCCTGGTCAAAAAGATCGATCCATTTGAGCGGGATCACATAGCAAAAGGCTTCGCGTGACGCATGGCAGCGCGTGACGCATGGCAGCAGAGCGTGACGCATGGCAGCGCGTGCGCGGCTCTCTATGGATAGTCGAGGTGTTCTCTGGCTGAAGAGGCGCGCTTTGCAGAGCACGTGCACGGCGGATGCTGATCTTTCTGTTTACACGCGGGGGGTCATCGCCTGCTTTCAAGGCCCTTCTGTCCCCGAGCTGCAACACTTGCTCTGTGTGCACAGCGCTCGGACTGGCCCCGTATTCATGTTTAAAAAGAACGTGTGATCTGGTGAATGTTGTCACTGTGGGTCTTGGTGTCCCACTAAAAAGCAGGCGGCAATCGAGGGGGCTTTCTGGGACCCCCCTTTATAATCACTCCTGGTGAAGCAGGTGTGAGGAGGGGGAAGGGACTGGAGTTCTATTTTAGGATGGATAACCTGTACACCTGTTCTCAGCGCACAGTCCTCACCGGGATTATTCTGGTCCAGCTTCACCCAGCTCTTTCGAAACGTCTTCTTTGTCTTCTGGACTAACTTCAATAGGACCCCACCATCGCCTGTACTTTCTTCTCAGCCATCTCCTCTGGGTCTCTTGTGAGCCACCTCCTCTGGGTCTCTTGTGAGCCACCTCCTCTGGGTCTCTTCTCAGCCACCTCCTCTGGGTCTCTTCTCAGCCACCTCCTCTGGGTCTCTTCTCAGCCACCTCCACCGGGTCTCTCCTCGGCCACCTCCCAAGGGTCTCTTCTCGGCCACCTTCTCTGGGTCTCTTCTCAGCCACCTCCTCTGGGTCTCTTCTCAGCCCCCTGCTCTGGGTCTCTTCTCAGCCACCTGCTCTGGGTCTCTTCTCAACCACCTGCTCTGGGTCTCTTGTGAGCCACCTCCCCTGGGTCTCTTGTGAGCCACCTCCCCTGGGTCTCTTGTGAGCCACCTCCTCTGGGTCTCTTCTCAGCCACCTCCTCTGGGTCTCTTCTCAGCCACCTCCACCGGGTCTCTTCTCAGCCACATCCACCGGGTCTCTTCTCAGCCATCTCCACTGTGTTTCTTCTCAGCCACCTCCTCTGGGTCTCTTCTCAGCCACCTCCACTGGGCCTCTTCTCAGCCACATCCACTAGGTCTCTTCTCAGCCATCTCCACTGTGTTTCTTCCCCGCCACCTCCTCTGGGTCTCTTCTCAGCCACCTCATTCTGGGTCTCTTCTCAGCCACCTCCCCTGGGTCTCTTCTCAGCCACATCCACTAGGTCTCTTCTCAGCCATCTCCACTGTGTTTCTTCCCCGCCACCTCCTCTGGGTCTCTTCTCAGCCACCTCATTCTGGGTCTCTTCTCAGCCACCTCCCTGGGTCTCTCCTCAGCCACCTCCTCTGGTTCTCTTCTCAGCCACCTCCTCTGGGTCGCTTCTCAGCCACCTCCACAGGGTCTCTACTCAGCCACCTCCTCTGGGTCTCTACTCAGCCACCTCCTCTGGGTCGCTGCTCAGCCACCTCCACAGGGTCTCTACTCAGCCACCTCCTCTGGGTCTCTACTCAGCCACCTCCTCTGGGACTCTACTCAGCCACCTCCTCTGGGACTCTACTCAGCCACCTCCTCTGGGTCTCTTCTCAGCCACCTCCTCTGGGTCTCTTCTCAGCCACCTCCTCTGGGTCTCTTGTGAGCCACCTCCTCTGGGTCCCTTCTGCACCACCTTCCCTGGGTCTCTTCACAGCCACCTCCCCTGGGTCTCTTCTCAGCCACCTCCTCTGGGTCTCTTCTCAGCTCACTCTCCACTAGGCTTTTCTATTCCATCTCCATTGGGGCCCTGTTGCACCCTCTCCTTTGCGGCCCGGTTGCACCCTCTCCATTGGGGCCCTGTTGCACCCTCTCCATTGGGGCCCTGTTTCACGCTCTCCATTGGGGCCCTGTTCCACCCTCTCCATTGGGGCCCTGTTGCACCCTCTCCATTGGGGCCCGGTTGCACCCTCTCCATTGGGGCCCTGCTGCACCCTCTCCATTGGGGCCCTGTTGCACCCTCACCATTGGGGCCCTGTTGCACCCTCTTTTAGGCAGGATCACATGCAGTACCCTTTGGGAACACTACATGCAATTAAGACTACATCCTCTCCATTGGGGTCCTGTTGCACCCTCTCCTTTGCGGCCCGGTTGCACCCTCTCCATTGGGGCCCTGTTGCACCCTCTCCATTGGGGCCCTGTTGCACCCTCTCCTTTGTGGCCCTGCTGCACCCTCTCCATTGGGGCCCTGTTGCACCCTCACCATTGGGGCCCTGTTGCACCCTCTTTTAGGCAGAATCACATGCAGTACCCTTTGGGAACACTACATGCAATTAAGACTACATCCTCTCCATTGGGGTCCTGTTGCACCCTCTCATTTGGAGCCCTGTTGCACCCTCTCCTTTGGGGCCCTGTTTCACCCTCTCCATTGCCCTGCACCACCTTTCCTGCTTGGCCTCTTGTGCACCTGAGTCACTGGCCTCTTCTGCTAAGTCTCTGGGTTTCACCCCCCTAGTCCCCTCATCCCTGCCCTTGCTCTGCGCGTAAATGTACTGGTGAGGCCGTGCAAATAGCTGCTCTGTGCAGTTTCAATCCCTAGAGATCACATCATTATCTTTGAGCCCTTTCGTCCTGACCCCAGTGTTCATGTTCTTATCAAGGCACTTATTGTTCCAAGGCTATAACATCTAACCCTACTCTTTTAATAACCGCTCCATATGATCCGAGAACGAGCCCTTGTGTAGGACTTTCTGAAAATGAATAGTCCCTGGCACTTTAATTGTTGGTGTTTTGTAATTTTGTTGATCAGTGGTGCACCCCTCCCCCCAATGCTTCTTTCGGCAGTCGGCGCTTTACAAATGCAAATAAATAAACAAAATAAATACGGTAACAGTGAGTTTTTCAGACATGGCATTTTGAACATGGGAACCTGGATATTACACATACATCTCTGGTTACGTATGTGCATAAGTATGTGTCTAAGCATGTTTCACATATGGGCATTATGTGCCTAAGTGTGTGACAGAATAGCCATCCAGTTGGGGCAGGATAGCCAGAGCTTTTTTTTTAAACATTGGATTAACATAACACTATGCAGGTAATTTACATTTCTAAAAGGGAGGTCTGCTAATCAGACTCTCTTTCATAAATACTCTGTGCAAAAATGATCGTGCACACATGTTCCTTTACTGTAACCAGTCTCTTGACATTTACAGGCTTCTCTCTGCAGTTGGCAGCATAGCGGGTTCAAACGTTTCATGTGCATCTATGACAGCTGCTTGGACACAAAGTCCCTGCAGGCAGATGTGGCATTTTAATCTTCTGCACCTCTGCTCTAAAATATGATAATTGTAGGCCTCGGTCATTTTAGTGGCATATACATCTTTAAATATAAGCGGTGGCATTGAGGCTACTATGAGCAAACCATTATCAAGCCACAGCCATTTATCACATTAGTGACCGCTCTGTGAGTAGGGCCAGCTGTGACAGCAGTGGTGTGTACATGTGTCTAGTCTGACAGTAACTACTGCTATGTGGAACTATAGCAAGGATGCAGCATCTTTGATTCTCCTGCAGGAAAGGTAACACCATCCCCAGGGTATAGGAACGCCTCCCAGGAGGCTTCCCGGGAAATGATGCTTCAGAGTCTGCACTGACCTAACGCAGCCCCTCTCGCACCAGAGCACTGATCACTGGAGGCCCTTTGAAGTTATCAGGCAATGGAAGGGGCAGAGTTAGAGCTGGCCCCAGAGAGGCGAGGTGGGCCGAGGAAAGGGTCCCACCAAATTGGTTTCTGTTGGGGCTGTCTTCCTTTTACTGTCCCCTCTATTTCCTGCAGGCAAGGTACTCAGAGTGTGATTGCATAAGGCAAAGTGCAGTTGTTAAAACAACTGTGATTGGACCTCTACGGCAGGTTTGCTTTGGACTCTTCCCTGTGCCGCTTTGCCGTTGGAAATAGAGGCGACCCCCTCATTCTCTGGTTCATCTTTGGACCATCAGGGGAAGGATGTGCCCATTGGACCTATGTTGGGTGTGCTTGACCCCTGCCCCCTATTTATCCCCAGGGAACAGTGGGGGTGACTGCTGTTGGATCAGGGCCTCATTACCAGCTGAACTGGAGCCAAGCTCATGCTCACTGTAGGTCGAATGATGCCCTGTAGGTGCCAGCCAAGCTCCGTGGAGTGGGACTGCAGAACAGGAGGACTTACCTTGTACTGGGGCCACTAGATTGGGTTCCCTCCAGCTCCAAACAACATTGTCGCCTGTTTGGGCACCTTCAACACCATCCAAGCTGCTGCACAGGAACTGCTGGAGGCCTCTGTGACCCCAATGCTCAACTAGTCTCTGCTTCTCTGCACCCCAAGCTCCTCTACCCACTGTGTCTGCATTCTCGGCCTTTCTTTTACAGGGGATAGTTTTTCCACTAGTTTCTGGTTAGTAGATTGCATTTGATCGTTTGATTAAAAGTCTATCTTTCCTTAGAACATTGATTCGACCTTCTTTTATTTGGGTACCACTGTACTAAAGCGGTTTGGGTCCTTTGTTCAGCCTGTGCTACCACACAATGCAAAGGAGGTATACCTGACGGGTTTATGATTGGGGTCACTGGTGGTTTTAGTAGTAGTGTGGGGCTGAGTAGGCAGTTTAGCCACTACTCATTCCTGTACTCCTGAAGAGCAGATGTCATTGTGTCACAGTGTGTAAGTCTGCACGTGATTATTAATGTATGTGTTTTGTGTGAGTGTGTGTTAGCGTGCGTGCGTGCGTGTGCGCGCGAATTCGCTTGTGCTTGGTTTCAATACCCATGCATCATATTGCCATGTCATCCTCACGATAGAGGTGTTGTAGGAAGATTTAATATCAACCCCCAACTACTAGTTTTCTCACCCTTGTAACCTCAGCCACTGGCAATGGCAACAGTTTGGGCTTTGTGTAGGCATTGGAAAGGCACTTGCCAGTCACAGGCGCAGTGGTAGTACTTGGCCAATGGTGATATCGGGTGCAAAATAGTTCATGTTCCTGGGCATCTAATATCAGTGCCTGGCAAATGCCTAATACTTATACACAAGTGAAAACTGTTGGCTTTGTCAATGCTTATTTATAACCAGACGCACACACAGAATGCTTATGAATGGAGTGGCTGAAGGCAGACCTGGTTAAGCCATTTTTATTATACCAGTAGTGGGTTTACAACTCAATTTAAGTCATTAACATTCACAAGACTGCTTTGAAAAAACACTGGCAGGCACAGTTTGATGGTAAGGCTTGATTAAAGCAAGCTCAGAGAGTTCCCATGAGGAGGTGTTTTGGGCGGGGCAGGAACTGGGTGGGAATGGCCATAGGGATTAGCATGTCCACGGGCCATCAATGGGTGGGTAAATTACCAAAACCTGTCCCTCGTCCTATGTTATTCCTCCCTATCTGTACTCGTTTCGGCTTATAGAGCACTTTTCTGTGTAAAACCCTCCACTCCTGACGCTTCTCTCCCCTGCCCCTCCTCTAACCTTTCCACTTAGTTACACTAAATCGTTTGGACCTATATAATAGGGCTGGGTATTTTGTTTTAAGGTCACTACGGCGGTCCGCTGGGGCTGGGACCTGGCAGGCTTCCTTTCAGGACTGGCCTATGGGGACATCCAGAGCTCGGCGCCTCCTCACAGAGGCCGGTAGTGTTTGGGACAGAGAGGGCCGCGTGACTCTCCGCCTCTTTTGAGGTTAGCCCGCCACGTCTTGCCACACCCTGTGTAATAGGCCCCATAGACACAGTGCGAGGTGCTTGTGCTGGTCGGGCAGCGCCCAGCGCGCCAGCCTGCTGTTTGGAGCTACAATTAAAGGGTTAAGCGCCACAGAAGTGCCAGATTGTCTGGGATGATGAAAGGCTGTACCCGTGCCTGCAACATTACAGAATAGCAAGTTCTCCCCCAGTGTGCTCCCACGCAATATTTCACAGGAGTGAGCCCGTCCCCTCTGGTATGACTTTCAGAGTCGCTGCCTCGCCTTCTCCACACAGTGCCTTCATTGCTTTACGGTGGGCGAAGCAACTAGGCGCTACGAGGTGAAAACCAGAACATACATACACACATGCAGAGGCGCAACCAAAAGAGGCTCTGGAAATAATTTTTAAAATGGCCCCATATTACACATTTTCAGCAAGCCCAATCCTTTTCCTTTGTGAAAATGTGGAAATACCACACAAATGTGGCCCAGGGTGCATGGGAAATCTCCAGAGTTCCCTGTAGGCCAGTCCATCCCTGGCCAGGGTGCAGAGGCCTACTGGGAAATCTCCAGAGTTCCCTGTAGGCCAGTCCACCCCTGGCCAGTGTGCAGAGGCCTACCATGAAATCTCCAGAGTTCCCTATAGGCCAGTCCATCCCCGGCCAGGATGCAGAGGCCTGCTGGGAAATCTCCAGAGTTCCCTATAGGCCAGTCCATCCCAGGCCAGGATGCAGAGGCCTGCTGGGAAATCTCCAGAGTTCCCTATAGGCCAGTCCATCCCAGACCAGGATGCAAAGGCCTGCTGGGAAATCTCCAGAGTTCCCTATAGGGCAGTCCACCCCTGAACGAAAGCTGCTTTTCGTGGGGAGGCAAACTAGTGATTGGAGGGTCCTCTTCAGAAACTAGGTGGGGCAAACTTCGAGGCTCCGCCCCCTCGGTTTCCTCACACCCC